>NC_057803.1:250092115-250134156 GCF_018294505.1 Triticum aestivum
GCTCGGGCCTTGGGAGGGCCGGCGATGGGCTTTGGCGGGCCCACGCGGCGATGTGGGCGCACGCCCACGTGGCAGGTGGCGATTGGGCGAGGGGGCGGCGGCGGACGCGTCCGGCCGGGGCGGACGTGTCCGGCCGGCGCGATCTGAGAATTAGGGTTTCCGGGAGAGGGGATCCGGGATATTTCGAGGGGGACCTATTTATAGGCATAGGGGGAGCTAGGAGAGTCCAAATGAGGTGCGGTTTTCGGCCACGCGATCATGGTCGAATGCTCTAGATGATGGAGCAGAGTTAGGTGGGTTTTGGGCCAAATTGGAGGGGTGTTGGGCTGCAACACACACGAGGCCTTTTCGGTCCCTCGGTTAACCGTTGGAGTATCAAACGAAGTCCAAATGGTACGAAACTTGACAGGCGGTCTACCGGTAGTAAACCAAGGCCGCTTGGCGAGTCTCGGTCCAATCCGGAAATGTTTAATCCCCACAGACGAAAGAAAGCTAGAAATGACCACCGGAGGAGAACGAAGCGCCGGAATGCAAAACGGACAACGGGGAAAATGCTCGAATGCATGAGATGAACACGAATGCAAATGCAATGCACATGATGACATGATATGAGATGCATGACAACGACAACAACACACGGAGACAAAAACCCGAACCCGATGAAATAAATATAACTTAACCCCAGAAACGGCAAGAGTTGGAGTACAAATTGGGAAAGTTACATCCGGGGTGTTACAGTGTCCCACTTGGGCCTCACCAACGCCTCAGATGGCGAGTCGCTTTCGGTCGCGATCCAGTGTTGCTATTTCTGCAAAAGGAACAAGGATCATTTACAAATATGACCAAACATGCAGTCGAATTGATCAGAAGCTAAAATTAGGGGGTAAATTAAAAATTACTAGAAGTCTTATGAACTCCGTCATGACCGCGTCCGTCTCAAAAACCTTCTTGACTGGATCCCAATGGTACCGGGCCTTGATGACGTCACGCTCCTATGGGACGGTGAACTCCGCCAAGGGGTCTAGGATGCCTAGACTTTCCTGTTCCACGTCCTCCTTGGCCCATATCGACCTCTTCCCCGCATAACCACGGCTTCCGAGGTGGTGTCACCCCATGCTCCTCTCTTGAAGCCCCTTCATGTACTTCGACTTTTCTTTGGTAGCTTCGGCAACGCAAGCCGCCTTGAATATTTCAAATGGCTCTTCCGTAATTTTTGGATTATCCTTTACAATCTCGGAGTAGGGTTCCTCTTTGTCGATGATCCGATGTTTCACCTTACTTTCCAGGCAGACAACGCATCGCTAAACTTGCCCATGTCGCATCTGTTTATCTTCTTCATTGCCAGGTCTTTATCTGGATTTTTATATTTGATTTCATCCAGTCTCGGGAACAAGAATACCTGGTGTAGCTTCATTAGGAGGGAGTGCTTTATATCTGGTATCTTCTTTAGGTTCGCATCGTTGATGGTGGCGGTTGCCCGTAGGATGCATCCTATTTGATTGTCATAGCATGCACATGCTTCAGCAAGCTCTTTTGGCCCAAAATTGCCATCGTCCACCTCCGTGACCACTAATCTAATAGTGATGAGCCGGTTTGGGCATCGTTGCCCCTTCAGTTTTGGTTCTATACCGGCTTCGCCAGTCTCGGTGCCGGTCTCGGCACTGGTGTTAGTCTCAGCACCAGTCTCGATGTTGGTCTCAGTCTCGGATGTGACAGGTGGGCCCTACAACAACTGTTTCTCATCGAGAAGGTTCAAATAGGCGTCTACTGCCGCGTAGACGTTGCAATCACCAGAACCCTGTCCTTCATCGTTGCTAGCCATGTTTCCTACGATTAAACGTAGTCAATTAATTCTAGACCTAATAAAATGAAAAATGACATAAAAAAGGGCAATGTATTGCAGGAATGTTCATTCATTCCCGTTCTGGCAAATCCCGGACACTCGATATGTCCTAGTTTGTAGCACAAGTCATGCCGAAATTCACGGAAAATTTCGGCATGACCTTTGCTACAAACTGGACAAATACAGTGCCTGAAATTTGACGGAACTGAAATGAATCAACATTCCGGCAAAACATAGGCCATTCAGAATCATTCCCTACAAACAACAAAAGGCCACTTGGGCACAATCGAACCACTTCAATGTTGCATACAACATGAGCAAACACTATATATTGAGGAATTTGCATATAACATGACCACTTCAGTGAAAAGATATAATCAACAATAATGGAATATGCAAATGATCATCAATGACATATATCATATAACATCAATCTTGTTTTTCGTTTCCATAGCAAGAATTACTTTAACCAAGTTTTTGAAAAGAAAAACAATTTTGTTTTTTGTTTATAGCTAAATGCCATAGCTACTGTTTTCATTTATAGCTAAATACTTTTGTTTTTTGTCTAAAGCTAAAAGTCTAGGAAGGGATCATCTTTAAAATAAAAATTGCCTAAATTGTTTTCCTTGAAAAATAATGGTCTTTTCAAAGACCAAAAACCTTTGCAAAATGACCTCACTAAACACTTCTCTGCCTAGGACAGAACCCAAATTTTGTTCTAGCTATTCCTCACACACACACACACCCACATTATTTTCTTTTCATCGAAATTGTTTTAGAGCAAACATCCCAACAATACTTGACCTTATTAGAAATTGCAAAGGAACTCCATTTTCTCTAACCCTTCTAACCTCACCAGAATTTCCACAGCAAGACCTTAGTACCTACACACAATTTCTTCAAAAATATGCAGGTCCATAGTCCAAATAATTCAAATTTCATTTGAATGAAATTTGGACCAGATTCAGGTCCATGGTCCAAATAATTTTTTATAGCTAAATGCTACTATTTTTTGTTTATAGCCTCTATTAATTTAAAGCTAAATGCTACTATTATTTATATACCCTCTGTTAATTTAAAGCTAAACGGAATTATTGTTCAGGCATTTTCATAAAAAAATTGCCCTAGCTAATTTCCTAAAAAATGCTAATATTTTTTCCTAAATGCTAAAAAATGGCTACTACCCTAAAAAAAATTTATGGTTCATATGAACACCTAGGATTCATATGAAAATCATCACAGCAGAGAGAGAGACAGAGAGAGGAGGGCAGGGGAGAGGCGAGTGAGAGCCTTACAGTCGGCGGCTCGGGCGGGCTCGGGCTCGGGCGGTGATGGTCCTAGGCGGGCTCGGGCGGCGGCAGTGAGGTCGAGAGTGTCCTTGATCGGGCAGGGCAATCGACGGTGGCGACAAAGGAGTTGGGGATAGGGGGAGGGGAAAGGACTTAGCAAAATTTTGAGCCCGCACGGGGTTAAGTCAAAATAATAGTAGCGCTAGTAGGAAAAAGCACTATAGTTAAGTTAGCTATAGCGCTTTCTAACAAAACGCGCTACTGCTGTAGGAAGTAGTTATCTATTTTCCTTTTTCTTTTCCTTTTATCTAAGGAACGTAGCTATAGTGCAGGCTTATAAAACGCGTTACTGGTAGAGTAACTATAGCACTTTGTGGAAACAAGTGCTACTGCTATGTCTTTCTTCCTTATTTTTATTTTTTTGTTTATCTTTACATTTTCTTTTTTTCATTTCTCCTTTTTCTACTTCTTTCATTTTCATTTACTTTCCTATTTCTTTTCCATTTTATTTTCTTTTTAGCAGTAGCGCTCTATACAGGAAACACGCTACTACAAGGCACTTAGTGGTAACGTGCTTTTTGCGGCACCGCTACCACTATTCCTAGCCTACCAGCAACAGGGTGGGAATTGTAGTCATAGCGCTTTTTCCAATAGAAGCGCTACCGCTATAACCATAGTTTTAGTGCTCTCTATTGACACGCGCTACTACTAAGTAGCAGTAGCGCTCTGTTCTAACCAGTGCTACTGCTATACCTCTATGTATATGGTTTTCCCTAGTAATGCATGTTGATGAGTAATTATGCTTTAGTAAGAATATTGGTGTTAAGGTCTGTGATTCCCTATGCAAGCACGAAAGTCATTAGTTATGCAATGAAATTACATCCTACTTGTGGTACATTATTTGGTGTTAGTTATGCTTAATGCTCGCTTATGAGATTTTTCGTTTCTTGGTTGGATGCTTGTCAATCTTTTGCTAGCCTTCATTTGCACTAAGTATGATCACTACTTGTGAATCCAAAATCCTTAAACCAGTTTTGCCATATGAGTCCACTATACCTACCTATATGAGGTATTCTTTTGCCGTTCTCAGCAAATTTGTATGTGCCATCTCTAATTTTTGAAATAAACTTCTCTTTTGTGTGCCTGTACCGCTCATGAAACGGTAGATGGTGGCTGATATATTTCCATGCTAGATGTGTTATTCTTAAGATGAGTGTTTATTCACTTGTCATTGCATGAGAGTACGACAAAGGTATTAGGGATGCTTAGTCCGGAAATGGAAAATGAATTTACTTTATGTTGTCAAATAATAAATTCCTTGGAAAGTGTTGGTATGGAAGGCACATGTGGATAAGGTCAGCCATGGAAAGTGAAAGTATGATGGAAAAAGGAATAAACTTTATTTTCTGTTTGGGAACCGCCTATGATATATCTAGCATGGAAAGTATTTGGAACTACTCGATCGTTTTTGTTGAGAGGAAAATCATGCCACCCAAAATGTTTTATCTCTATCTTTTTTGCTTTGAGCTCTAGCACCTCTACAAATCCCTACTTCCCTCCGCGAAGGGCCTTTCTATTTACTTTATGCAATTTTATTTTTATTTGAGTCTCCATCTTCTCTTATAAAGCACCAACTAAGGGGCACTATGATCGTACTTGAGCATTGGATATAGCTAATATGCGAGTGTGTTTCATGAATAGATCAATGACTGAGCATAATGGGTTAGGGATAACTTGCTTTAGTATTGATATTTCGAAAGACGCAGTTGCTTATTAATATGCTTGAGTATTGAAATCTTCATGTCAAAACTAGACTATTGCTTTGAATCACATAAAAGTCCAAATATCCATGCTACAAAGAAAAGCATATGTGATGAACATGTTAGGAAGCTTCCCAAATCAAAAATTCTGTTTTTATCATTTACCTACTCGAGGATGAGCAGGAATTAAGCTTGGGGATGCTGACACGTCTCCAACGTATCTATAATTTTTTATTGTTCCATGCTGTTATATTATCATTCTCGGATGTTTTACAATCATTTTACAACAACTGTATATCATTTTTTGGGACTAACCTATTGACATAGTGCCCAGTGCGAGTTGCTATTTTTTGCTTGTTTTTTACTTCGTAGAAAATCAATACCAAACGGAGTCCAAATGCAGTGATACTTTTTGGAGATTTTTTTCGGAACAGAAGACATCTGTTGGGCCAAAGAGGTACCAGAGGGGGGCTCTGAGGGGAGCACAACCCACCAGGGCGCGGCTGGGGGCCCAAGCGCCCAGGTGGGTTGTTGTAACACCCCGGATGTAACTTTCCCAATTTGTACTCCAACTCTGCCGTTTCCGGCGTTAAGTTATAATTATTTCCTTGGGTTCGGGTTTTGTCTCCATGTGTTGTTGTCGTTGTCATGCATCTCATATCATGTCATCATCTGCATTGCATTTGCATACGTGTTCATCTCATGCATTCGAGCATTTTCCCCGTTGTCCGTTTTGCATTCCGGCGCTTCGTTCTCCTCCGGTGGTCATTTCTAGCTTTCTTTCGTGTGTGGGGATTAAACATTTCCGGATTGGACTGAGACTTGCCAAGCGGCCTTGGTTTACTACCGGTAGACCGCCTGTCAAGTTTCGTACCATTTGGACTTCGTTTGATACTCCAACGGTTAACCGAGGAACCGAAAAGGCCTCGTGTGTGTTGCAGCCCAACACCCCTCCAATTTGGCCCAAAACCCACCTAACTCTGCTCCATCATCTAGAGCGTTCGATCACGATCGCGTGGCCAAAAACAGTACCTCATTTGGACTCTCCTAGCTCCCTCTACCTATAAAACTAGATCCTCTCCCGAAATTCCGGGTCCAAACCACCCCTAACCTAGCCCCCGTCGTCTCTCCGCGCGCCGGACGTGTCCGGACACGTCGGACACCGCCGCCACCTACCGCGTTCTGCCACGTGGCTCCACTCCGGCCGCCGCCGCCGCAGCCCGCTCGGGCCCGGGGCAGGCCCTCCCCGGCCAGCGCCTTCCTGCCGCCTGCGCACCGCGCCAGGGAGCCGCGCCGCCCGCGCCGGCCTCCCGCTCCGACGTCGGCTGCCTCGCCTCGCCGGTTCACCTCCGCGCCGGCCGCCTCGACCTTCTAAGCCGGCAATGACCGAGGCCGCCGCCTCCTTGCTGACCTCCGCCGCGCGTGATAGAGGCAAAGATGTCCCGTCTTTCGATGAGATGATGGATATCGCTTTGGTGGCAGTCGACTTTGACGATCCGACTACGAACGTGCGAGGACGTCGCGCCTTAGCAATCGCTAAACCAACTCCGAGAGGTTATTGACCACGCCGGAGCATGATCAACCTGACCACGAGGGTCTGTTTCCTGCGAGCAAACAAAGAACAAGCAAGAAACTGAGATTGCAATCTGGATATTGCGAATATAAGATGAAAGCTTTATTGATCAAGGTGGGGTTCTGTGACGCCTTTGTCTGGTCGTTGAACACAAACGAAGTACGCGAAGTTGCAGCTATGGTGAACTTTTAATCTAAACAAAATCCGCAGTCTAAACGATGCCCTAAGGGCTGTATATATGGAGGAAGAGGGGGGGGGGGAATTTCGTGGCCCTTGGTGGAGGGGTCCGAAACCAACCCTATCTCTTGTTTCCCCACACATACGTACTCTAAAAATAGCCTATACTTATGTATTTCGAAATTACATGGGCCTGGCCCAAAAATAAGGTGACGCAGCACCTAAAATAGCCTCGGGACGAAATTTATGAAGTGGCATCTTGTATATTTCGTCCAAGGCTTCATGCACCCATTATGGTGGCTTCAAAGTCCTGAAATCATCACTTGTAACTCCGTTCTTGTTCCCCTTGCGCATGCCATCATCTCCATGCTTGTTCTTGCTCCAATGTTCATCCTTCTCCAAGCTAGGCCCTTCATTTGTAAGCAAAACAAATGTATCCAATTTAGGCAGCATCATATTCTCATGAACATTAGAATCATTACCAAGAAACGAAAGTACCTGGTAATTTAGTTGGCGTGCACGAGCTCTAGTAATTGGTCCAGTATGTATAGCAGCAGGGGCTGTGGGTGTAACAATTGTATTGATGCGGAGGTGTCCCGTCTTTCGATGAGATGATGGATATCGCTTTGGTGGAAGTCGACTTTGACGATCCGACTACGAACGTGCGAGGACGTCGCGCCTTAGCAATCGCTAAACCAACTCCGAGAGGTTATTGACCACGCCGGAGCACGATCAACCTGACCACGAGGGTCTGTTTCCTGCGAGCAAACGAAGAACAAGCAAGAAACTAAGATTGCAATCTGGATATTGCGAATATAAGATGAAAGCTTTATTGATCAAGGTGGGGTTCTGTGACGCCTTTGTCTGGTCGTTGAACACAAACGAAGTACGCGGAGTTGCAGCTATGGCGAACTTTTAATCTAAACAAAACCCAAAGTCTAAACGATGCCCTAAGGGCTGTATATATGGAGGAAGAGGGGGGAATTTCGTGGCCCTTGGTGGAGGGGTCCGAAATCAACCCTATCTCTTGTTTCCCCACACATACGGACTCTAAAAATAGCCTATACTTATGTATTTCGAAATTACATGGGCCTGGCCCAATAATAAGGTGACGCAGCACCTAAAATAGCCTCGGGACGAAATTTATGAAGTGGCATCTTGTATATTTCGTCCAAGGCTTCATGCACCCATTATGGTGGCTTCAAAGTCCTGAAATCATCACTTGTAACTTTGTTCTTGTTCCCCTTGCGCATGCCATCATCTCCATGCTTGTTCTTGCTCCAATGTTCATCCTTCTCCAAGCTAGGCCCTTCATTTGTAAGCAAAACAAATGTATCCAATTTAGGCAGCATCATATTCTCATGAACATTAGAATCATTACCAAGAAACGAAAGTACCTGGTAATTTAGTTGGCGTGCACGAGCTCTAGTAATTGGTCCAGTATGTATAGCAGCAGGGGCTGTGGGTGTAACAATTGTATTGATGTCCTCATCATCCTCCCCTTCTTGAAATGAAGTCGTCCTCGACGGAAGTTCATCTTCCTCACCCAAATAAGGCTTCAAATCTGTAATGTTAAAAGTGGGACTAACCCCAAAATCTGCAGGCAGCTCAAGTTTATATGCATTATCATTTATTTTCTCTAACACCTTAAAGGGACCATCAGCACGTGGCATTAACTTTGATTTGCGCAAATCAGGAAATCTATCCTTACGCAAATGTAACCAAACAAGATCTCTAGGTGCAAACACAACATGTTTTCTACCCTTATCTCCAGCAAGTTTATATTTAGCATTCACACGCTCAATGTTTTCCTTAGTTAACTCATGCATTTTTAAAATCAATTCAGCACGTTGTTTAGCATCAAAATTAACCTTCTGCGAAGATGGAAGAGGCAACAAATCAATAGGTGCACGAGGTAGGAAACCATACACAACTTCAAAAGGGCACATCTTAGTAGTAGAATGCAATGAACGATTATAAGCAAATTCAATATGAGGCAAGCATTCCTCCCACATTTTCTTATTATTCTTCAAAACAGCCCTAAGCATAGTAGAGAACGTTCTATTGACTACTTCAGTTTGTCCATCAGTTTTGGGGGTGACAAGTAGTACTAAAAAGCAGTTTAGTTCCCAACTTAGCCCATAAACATCTCCAAAAGTGGCTAAGAAATTTAGTATCACGATCTGAAACAATAGTATTTGGCACACCATGCAAGCGAATAATTTCACGAAAGAACAAATCAGCAACATTAACAACATCATCGCTTTTATGACATGGTATAAAGTGTGCCATTTTCAAGAATCTATCCACGACAACAAATATGCTATCCCTCCCCTTCTTTGTTCGAGGTAAACCTAAAACAAAGTCCATAGATATATCCTCCCAAGGAACACTAGGTACAGGCAAAGGCATATATAAACCATGAGGATTGAGTCGTGACTTAGCTTTTTGACATGTAGTGTAGCGAGCAATAAAATGCTCAACATCCCGTCTCATCTTTGGCCAAAAGAAATGTGTAGCAAGTACGTCCTTCGTCTTCTTCACGCCAAAGTGTCCCATTAATCCTCCTCCATGCGCCTCCTGCAACAACAAAAGAAGAACGGAGCTAGCTGGAATGTATAGCTTCTTAGCACGAAACACAAATCCATCGTTAACGACGAACTTGTTCCACATTCTTCCTTCTTTACAATTCTGCATTACATCTTTAAAATCGGCATCATGCACATATTGATCTTTGATGGTCTCCAAACCAAATATTTTGAAGTCAAGTTGTGAAAGCATAGTATAGCGGCGAGACAATGCATCAGCAATAACATTTTCTGTTCCCTTCTTGTGTTTAATGACATAAGGAAAAGTCTCAATGAATTCAACCCATTTAGCATGTCTACGATTCAGTTTAGCTTGACTTTTAATATGTTTCAAAGATTCATGATCAGAATGTATAACAAATTCTTTGGGCCATAAATAATGTTGCCATGTTTCTAAAGTCCGAACAAGAGCATATAATTCTTTATCATAAGTAGAATAATTCAGACTAGGCCCACTCAATTTTTCAGAAAAGTATGCAACAGGTTTGCCATCTTGTAATAACACACCGCCTAATCCAATTCCACTAGCATCACATTCAAGCTCAAAAGTCTTATTAAAATCAGGAAGTTGGAGTAAAGGAGCATGTGTCAACTTGTCTTTCAATACCGAGAAGGCTTCTTCCTGTGCGGTACCCCAAAGAAAAGGCACATCTTTCTTTGTAAGCTCATTGAGAGGTGTAGTAATGGTGCTAAAATCTCTCACAAAACGCCTATAGAATCCAGCGAGGCCAAGAAAACTCCTCACTTGTGTGACCGTTTTGGGCTGCGGCCAACTCTCAATAGCTTCAATCTTGGCTTTATCAACTTCAATTCCCTGTGGAGTAACAACATAGCCAAGAAAAGATACTCGGTCGGTGCAAAAGGTGCACTTCCCAAGGTTACCAAACAAACATGCATCACGTAGAGCAATAAAAACAGCACGTAAATGTTCCAAATGTTCTTCCAAAGATCTGCTATAAATCAATATGTCATCAAAGTAAACTACCACAAATCGTCCAATGAAAGCACGTAAAACTTCGTTCATTAATCTCATGAAAGTACTAGGTGCATTAGTTAACCCAAAAGGCATGACTAACCACTCATATAATCCAAACTTAGTTTTAAATGCTATTTTCCATTCATCTCCCAATTTCATACGAATTTGATGGTATCCACTACGCAAATCAACTTTGGAGAATATTGTAGAGCCACTCAATTCATCAAGCATATCATCGAGCCTAGGAATAGGATGACGATAACGAATAGTAATATTATTAATGCCTCTACAATCAACACACATACATGATGTACCATCCTTTTTCGGCACTAGAATAATAGGAACAGCACAAGGACTAAGGGATTCGCGTATATAACCTTTGTCGAGAAGCTCTTGTACTTGATGCATAATCTCCTTCGTCACCTCTGGATTGGTACGGTATGGTGCACGGTTTGGCAGTGAAGCACCGGGAATTAAGTCAATCTGATGCTCAATCCCTTGAATAGGCGGTAATCCCGGTGGCACGTCTTGTGGAAAGACGTCAGCGAACTCCTGCAAAATGTTAGTGACAGCAGGAGGCAAAGAGGAAGGCACGTCCTCGAATGAAAATAATGCCTCTTTGCACACAAAAGCATAGCAAACAGATTTGCTGAAATCTAGCTCATCAATATCAGATTTGGTGGCAAATAAACATGCACTTTTCAATTTAATTTCAGAAGCGACACTAGATGGTTTATTATTAGGCTTCATTTGTTGCTCAAATTCTTTTGCCACAATCTGATTTTCACTCTTATTCTTCTCCTGTTTTGCTTTATTAGCTCTATTAATATCATCTTTCAAAATGGAATTAGGAGTCATAGGAAGCAAAGTAATATTTTTATCCTTATGAACAAGAGTATAGTGATTGTTTCTACCATGGTGTACAGAGTTTTTATCAAATTGCCATGGTCTACCAAGTAATAAGGAACATGCTTGCATAGGTACCACATCACAATCAACATAATCAGCATATGTAGAGATACTAAAATGCACATGAACAGTACATGTTACCTTAACCTTGCTGCTATTGTTGAACCATTGGATGTAGTAAGGATGTGGATGTGGTCTTGTGGTGAGAGAAAGCTTCTCCACCATCTCCATGCTAGCCAAGTTGTTGCAGCTCCCTCCGTCTATTATGACGCGCACAGAACGTTCCTTCACAACTCCCTTGGTATGGAACAAATTGTGCCTCTGATTTTGCTCAGCTTGTGTGACCTGCACACTCAAAACACGTTGAGCAACTAAACATTCATACCTGTCAGCGTCTTCAGGAGCCATGTATTACGTCTCATGATCAGAATCATCTCCACCATGTTCTTCACGTGTAATAAGAGCCAAAGTCTCCTCATCATAGTCACTAGCGGAATCATATCCACCATCTGCGGTAGCAATCATCACACGCGGAGATTTGCATTCTCTCGCATAATGACCTCCTCCCTTACAACGATGACAAATAATATCACTTGTGTGCCCTGTTGATGCCATGGAAGAAGAAGAACTCTATGCAGGCCCAGCAGGTGCGCTCTTGGCAGATAATGGTGGTTGTGCCTGTTTTCTTGTATCACGACTGGAGGAGGCACCTGATTGAGGTGCTGGTGCAGTTGAAGTAGAAGATGCACGCGGTGTCCATGATGACGGTCGGCCTACAGAAAAGTTAGATCGCGCCAATGCTTGTCGATCCTGCACTTCACGTTCAGCTTTACAAGCAAGATGGAATAAACGAGTGATATTAGTATACTCCTTATAGTCTAGAATGGTCTGAATCTCTCTATTTAATCCACCCAAAAAACGTGCAAGCATAGCTTCATTCTCCTCAACAATACCACATCTAATCATGCCAGTTTGTAATTCCTGATAATATTCTTCTACAGAATTTTTCCCTGTCTAATCATACCACATCTAATCATACCACATCTAATCATGTCTTAAACGCTGCAATTTTTGAAGCAATTCACGTTGATAATATGGTGGAACCCAACGCGTACGCATAGCAGTTTTCAAAGCAGCCCAAGTAGTTGGAATAGGATATAATCTACAATGTTCAGACCACCATACACATGCAAAACTAGTGAAAGCACAAACAACAGCAGCAACCCGTCTCTCCTCGGGATATTGTAAACATGTAAAACGTTGTTCAGTTTCTAACTCCCAAGTAAGATATATATCACGAACATATCTACCCTCAAATGGTGGAATATTCAATTTCAGTTTAGGAATATGCACATCATCTCGTACCTGAGGTGGTGGTGCAGGCCTACCATTACGAATATATACCTGAGGTCGACCTGCTGGTGGTGGTGCTGGTGGGTGCATGTAGTTCTGATTTTGATCAACCTCATCCTCATAATCGCCCGCATACTCATCATCCTCATGGGTACCAGCAGCAGCAGTAGCAGGAGCCAAAGAAGCATCAATAACAGGAACAGCAGCACCAGAAGTTTGGCCATCCTCAATACGAACACGCTTCGCTCATCCATACTGATTCGGAAGGATGCGTTGTTGTTGGTGTTGCAGAGGTGCGATAGGTGCAGCCGGCGGTGGTGGTGGTAAATGCGCGAGCAATTCATTAAACTTGCTATCAAGCTTTGTTTCGAACGTCTTCTCCATGCCATCTATCTTCTCCATGGCCTCGTCAAATCTGTTTAGCACATCTTGCACCTGTCCACTCATCATTTGCTGAAATTTATCATGTAGCTGTTTGTTCGTCAGGTGATGAGGACATCAATACAATTGTTACACCCACAACCCCTGCTGCTATACATACTGGACCAATTACTAGAGCTCGTGCACGCCAACTAAATTACCAGGTACTTTCGTTTCTTGGTAATGATTCTAATGTTCATGAGAATATGATGCTGCCTAAATTGGATACATTTGTTTTGCTTACAAATGAAGGGCCTAGCTTGGAGAAGGATGAACATTGGAGCAAGAACAAGCATGGAGATGATGGCATGCGCAAGGGGAACAAGAATGGAGTTACAAGTGATGATTTCAGGACTTTGAAGCCACCATAATGGGTGCATGAAGCCTTGGACGAAATATACAAGATGCCACTTCATAAATTTCGTCCCGAGGCTATTTTAGGTGCTGCGTCACCTTATTATTGGGCCAGGCCCATGTAATTTCCAAATACATAAGTATAGGCTATTTTTAGAGTACGTATGTGTGGGGAAACAAGAGATAGGGTTGATTTCGGACCCCTCCACCAAGGGCCACGAAATTGCCCCCCTCTTCCTCCATATATACAGCCCTTAGGGAATCGTTTAGACTTCGGGTTTTGTTTAGATTAAAAGTTCACCACAGCTGCAACTTCGCGTACTTCATTTGTGTTCAACGACCAGACAAAGGCGTCACAGAACCCCACCTTGATCAATAAAGCTTTCATCTTATATTCGCAATATCTAGATTGCAATCTCAGTTTCTTGCTTGTTCTTCGTTTGCTCGCAGGAAACAGACCCTCGTGGTCAGGTTGATCGTGCTCCGGCGTGGTTAATAACCTCTCGGAGTTGGTTTAGCGATTGCTAAGGCGCGACGTCCTCGCACGTTCGTAGTCGGATCGTCAAAGTCGACTGCCACCAAAGCGATATCCATCATCTCATCGAAAGACGGGACACCTTTGCCTCTATCAAGTGGTATCAGATTTCCAGGTTGCTCGGTGAGATTTTACAGTTTTTCGTAGTTTAGATCGAGTTTGTTCTTCATACCTATAGTCCACGAAAAAGCCACAAAAAAAAATTAGGGTTAGTTCATCATATCCGAACCAATCTGAGCCTTTGCATAATCTTTTTAGGGTTTTGCTTTGTTGAATTTGCGGTTGCATCGTCGTGTCTAGTTGCTGGTCTTAGAGTCTAGTCTTTTAGAGTTTCGAGTTCTAGTCATAAGTTGTCATGCCGCCGCCGCACCATCATCATCACCCCTGCCATCTACCACCACAGCTTATCCGCCACCGCTTCGAATCCGTATCCATATACCACCACAGCTGTCATATACCACCACTGCTGCCATCTACCAGCATATATCCACCACCAATCCGAGTTCTTGTCATATTAGGTTTGTTTTCGAGATCCATCTAGATTCCGATTCGTGTTTCCTTGCCGGAGTAGGTTTCGGAAAAAAAGAGTCCGGAAACCACGCTCCGTTTAGGCCCAAAATTTTTCGAAAACACATTTTCCGAAAAAATTTCTGGCTATCCTATTTTTAGGTGTTTCTGAGTGTTTTGAGACAGGTGCCATTATAGGAAGTTTTTTTGACCCGTTTCCAGTTTTTGGGTCCGAGAAGTCGAAAAAAAAATTGGTCGAAAAAATTCCGTGCCCATCCTGTCAGTTTGAGCTAGGAAGAGTTTTGAGACACTCGCCATTATAGTGATTTTTCGCAAAAAAAA
The DNA here is from genome assembly GCF_018294505.1 of Triticum aestivum. NCBI lineage: Eukaryota > Viridiplantae > Streptophyta > Magnoliopsida > Poales > Poaceae > Triticum > Triticum aestivum. The sequence goes on from NC_057803.1 coordinate 250,106,742, forward strand.
AGCAGCGCAAAAAAAAAGAGCGCAAAAAAAAAGAGCGAAAAAAAATTCCAGAGTGTGCTTTTCCCTTGTTTACGTGTCGCGCCGTGATTTTGTTGGTGTTTTAGGCTCGCGTCTCTAGCACAGTCTAGCCTAGGACCAGCACAGTACCGTTGTTGAGCGTTTATTCAACTTTGCATCTCTGAATTGATTATTGCTGACCCTTTTTGCTACCATATTATAAGCCTTCCCAGCTCCACATACATCTACGTCGTGCGTTTGACTCTCCCTGGTAATCACTCTATCCAAGCTTTGAGAGTTTTTGACTACAACGGTTGCCGATCACCGCCTACTGCTGGGTAAGAACTGGTAAGAATTTGAGATTTGCTTGACGATTTGTGACACCCACCACCACCTCTTGTTAGTAGTCTGTAGGATCATATTCTTGTGTGTTTCTATTGCTGCTAACCATGCCAGGATCACAAGCCGACGAGACTGACTGGGAGAACCTGACGAATAAGGATTTGCATGATAAATTTCAGCAAATGATGAGTGGACAGGTGCAAGACGTGCTAAATAGATTTGAAGAGGCCATGGAGAAGATAGATGGCATGGAGAAGACGTTCGAAACAAAGCTCGATAACAAGTTTAATGAATTGCTCGCGCGTCTTCCACCACCACCACCCGCTGCACCTAACGCACCTCTCCAACAACAACAACAACGACTACCTCCACGTCGCGAAATAGACCTCCGCCGAGCGAGCCGTGTTCCTCTTGCGTTTGGCAAACTGTTGGTGCTGCTGTTGATACTTCTATGGCTCCTGCTGCTGACGCGGAGGAGGATGATTATGTGGGAGATTACGAGGATGAGGTTGCTCAAAATCAGAACTACGTGCAACCACCAGCACCACCACCAGCAGGTCGACCTCAGGTATATATTCATAATGGTAGGCCTGCACCACCACCTCAGGTACGAGATGATGTCCATATTCCTAAACTGAAATTGAATATTCCACCATTTGAGGGTAGATATGTTCCTGATATATATCTTACTTGGGAGTTAGAAACTGAACAACGTTTTACATGTTTACAATATCCCGAGGAGAGACGGGTTGCTGCTGCTGTTTGTGCTTTCACTAGTTTTGCATGTGTATGGTGGTCTGAACATTGTAGATTATATCCTATTCCAACTACTTGGGCTGCTTTGAAAACTGCTATGCGTACGTGTTGGGTTCCACCATATTATCAACGTGAATTGCTTCAAAAATTGCAGCGTTTAAGACAAGGAAAAAATTCTGTAGAAGAATATTATCAGGAATTACAAACTGGCATGATTCGATGTGGTATTGTTGAGGAGAATGAAGCTATGCTTGCACGTTTTCTGGGTGGATTAAATAGAGAGATCCAGACCATTCTAGACTATAAGGAGTATACTAATATCACTCGTTTATTCCATCTTGCTTGTAAAGCTGAACGTGAAGTGCAGGATCGACAAGCATTGGCGCGAACTAACTTTTCTGCAGGCCGACCTTCATCATGGACACCGCGTGCATCTTCTACTTCAACTGCACCAGCACCTCAATCAGGTGCCTCCTACAGCCGTGATACAAGAAAACAGGAACAACCACCATTATCTGCCAAGAGCGCACCTGCCGGGCCTGCACAGAGTTCTTCTTCTTCCAGGGCATCAACAGGGCACACAAGTGATATTATTTGTCGTCGTTGTAAGGGAGGAGGTCATTATGCGAGAGAATGCAAATCTCCGCGTGTGATGATTGCTACCGAGGGTGGTGGATATGAGTCCGCTAGTGACTATGATGAGGAGACATTGGCTCTTATTACACGTGAAGAACATGATGGAGATGATTCTGATCATGAGACGCAATACATGGCTCCTAAAGACGCTGACAGGTATGAATGTTTAGTTGCTCAACGTGTTTTGAGTGTGCAGGTCACACAAGCTGAGCAAAATCAGAGGCACAATTTGTTCCATACCAAGGGAGTTGTGAAGGAACGTTCTGTGCGTGTCATAATAGACGGAGGGAGCTGCAACAACTTGGCTAGCATGGAGATGGTGGAGAAGCTTTCTCTCACCACAAGACCACATCCACATCCTTACTACATCCAATGGTTCAACAACAGCAGCAAGGTTAAGGTAACACGTATTGTTCGTGTGCATTTTAGTATCTCTACATATGCTGATTATGTTGATTGTGATGTGGTACTGATGAGGACATGACTACCTTGGATATGACCAAAAATATTGCATATATGCATATTTGTCAGGTGATTTCTAGTGCAAACTATTCAATAATCTATTTATGTTATCCAGAACAAAAATACTTCACACACTTTTGTGTTTTGTCTAATTGCAGGTGTATGGGACATTTGTACAATCCACATATGAAGATAAGGAAGAAAGAGATGTTTATTTGCTGTCCAAAAAGTTCTCTCACGTCACTTTTGGCCCAAGAGAAGATAGAGTCCAAGTCTCTCACGTTCTGGATTCAGATTCGGACTGCACAGACATACCTGACTCAAAACGCACACAAGTTTTTCATACGGACTCCGAATTGGGTGATTCTTTTTTGGTTGGAAACTAGATTTCGTGCACTTTCCAACCCAATTGGAATCACCTTCAAATTCGTCCGGAGCGTTGAGTTGTGGACGAAATAATCTGATGCTGCAGCAGAATCCGAGTCAAACTACAAGTCCAAAGGTGTTACATCACCTCCACTTGGGCCCATTGGCCTTGTACGACCTAGATTTAGTTTTAGGCTGCCTTGGGACGTCCTCCCACCTCCTTGGCCGCCACCCCTTGCTCCTATATAAGTAGATCCATCTAGTAGCTTTTCCTTGGGATTTGTTTAGTTAAAAGTTAGCCATTGCAACTTCGTGTACTTCGTTTGTGTCCAACGACCAGACCAATACCGCTTACGGATCCCCACCATTATCAATACCTCATATATATTTGCAATATTCAGATTGCTTTATCATATTCTTGCTCGTTCTTCGATTGCTTGCAGGAATAGACCTTCGTGGTCAGGCTGACCGTGCTTTCGGCATCGTCAGTAACCTCAGGAGATTGGTTTAGCGATTGCTAAGGCGCAACGTCGTGCACGTTTGTAGTCGGATCCTCAAAGTCGTCTCCACCAAATCGATAGTTATCATCTCATCGAAAGACGGGACACCTTTGCCTCTATCAGGTACCTATGCAAGCATGTTCCTTATTACTTGGTAGACCATGGCAATTTGATAAAAATTCTGTACACCATGGTAGAAACAATCACTATACTCTTGTTCATATGGATAAAAATATTACTTTGCTTCCTATGACTCCTGATTCCATTTTGAAAGATGATATTAATAGAGCTAATAAAGCAAAACAGGAGAAGAATAAGAGTGAAAATCAGATTGTGGCAAAAGAATTTGAGCAACAAATGAAGCCTAATAATAAACCTTCTAGTGTTGCTTCTGAAATTAAATTGAAAAGTGCATGTTTATTTGCCACCAAATCTGATATTGATGAGCTAGATTTCAGCAAATCTGTTTGCTATGCTTTTGTGTGCAAAGAGGCATTATTTTCATTCGAGGACGTGCCTTCCTCTTTGGCTCCTGCTGTCACTAACATTTTGCAGGAGTTCGCTGACGTTTTTCCACAAGACGTGCCACCGGGATTACCGCCTATTCGAGGGATTGATCATCAGATTGACTTAATTCCCGGTGCTTCACTGCCAAACCGTGCACCATACCGTACCAATCCAGAGGAGACGAAGGAGATTATGCGTCAAGTACAAGAGCTTCTCGACAAAGGTTATATACGCGAATCCCTTAGTCCTTGTGCTGTTCCTATTATTCTAGTGCCGAAAAAGGATGGTACATCACGTATGTGTGTTGATTGTAGAGGCATTAATAATATTACTATTCGTTATCGTCATCCTATTCCTAGGCTAGATGATATGCTTGATGAATTGAGTGGCTCTACAATATTCTCCAAAGTTCATTTGCGTAGTGGCTACCATCAAATTCGTATGAAATTGGGAGATGAATGGAAAACAGCATTTAAAACTAAGTTTGGATTATATGAGTGGTTAGTCATGCCTTTTGGGTTAACTAATGCACCTAGTACTTTCATGAGATTAATGAACGAAGTGTTACGTGCTTTCATTGGACGATTTGTGGTAGTTTACTTTGATAACAAATTGATTTATAGCAGATCTTTGGAAGAACATTTGGAACATTTATGTGCTGTTTTTATTGCTCTACGTGATGCACGTTTGTTTGGTAACCTTGGGAAGTGCACCTTTTGCACCGACCGAGTATCTTTTCTTGGCTATGTTGTTACTCCACAGGGAATTGAAGTTGATAAAGCCAAGATTGAAGCTATTGAGAGTTGGTCGCAGCCCAAAACGGTCACACAAGTGAGGAGTTTTCTTGGCCTCGCTGGATTCTATAGGCGTTTTGTGAGAGATTTCAGCACCATTGCTGCACCTCTCAATGAGCTTACAAAGAAAGATGTGCCTTTTCTTTGGGGTACCGCACAGGAAGAAGCCTTCACGGTATTGAAAGATAAGTTGACACATGCTCCTTTACTCCAACTTCCTGATTTTAATAAGACTTTTGAGCTTGAATGTGATGCTAGTGGAATTGGATTAGGAGGTGTGTTATTACAAGATGGCAAACCTGTTGCATACTTTTCTGAAAAATTGAGTGGGCCTAGTCTGAATTATTCTACTTATGATAAAGAATTATATGCTCTAGTTCGGACTTTAGAAACATGGCAACATTATTTATGGCCCAAAGAATTTGTTATACATTCTGATCATGAATCTTTGAAACATATTAGAAGTCAAGCCAAACTGAATCGTAGACATGCTAAATGGGTTGAATTCATTGAGACTTTCCCTTATGTCATTAAACACAAGAAGGGAATAGAAAATGTTATTGCTGATGCATTGTCTCGTCGCTATACTATGCTTTCACAACTTGACTTCAAAATATTTGGTTTGGAGACCATCAAAGATCAATATGTGCATGATGCTGATTTTAAAGATGTAATGCAGAATTGTAAAGAAGGAAGAATGTGGAACACGTTTGTTGTTAACGATAGATTTGTGTTTCGTGCTAACAAGCTATGCATTCCAGCTAGCTCCGTTCGTCTTTTGTTGTTGCAGGAAGCGCATGGAGGAGGATTAATGGGACACTTTGGCGTGAAGAAGATGGAGGACGTACTTGCTACACATTTCTTTTGGCCAAAGATGAGACGGGATGTTGAACGTTTTATTGCTCGCTGCACTACATGTCAAAAAGCTAAGTCACGACTCAATCCTCATGGTTTATATATGCCTTTGCCTGTACCTAGTGTTCCTTGGGAGGATATATCTATGGACTTTGTTTTAAGTTTACCTCGAACAAAGAAGGGGAGGGATAGCATATTTGTTGTCGTGGATAGATTCTCGAAAATGGCACACTTTATACCATGTCATAAAAGCGATGATGATGTTAATGTTGCTGATTTGTTCTTTCGTGAAATTATTCGCTTGCATGGTGTGCCAAATACTATTGTTTCAAATCGTGATACTAAATTTCTTAGCCACTTTTGGAGATGTTTATGGGCTAAGTTGGGGACTAAACTGCTTTTTACTACTACTTGTCACCCCCAAACTGATGGACAAACTGAAGTAGTCAATAGAACGTTGTCTACTATGCTTAGGGATGTTTTGAAGAATAATAAGAAAATGTGGGAGGAATGCTTGCCTCATATTGAATTTGCTTATAATCGTTCATTGCATTCTACTACTAAGATGTGCCCTTTTGAAGTTGTGTATGGTTTCCTACCTCGTGCACCTATTGATTTGTTGCCTCTTCCATCTTCGGAGAAGGTTAATTTTGATGCTAAACAACGTGCTGAATTGATTTTAAAAATGCATGAGTTAACTAAGGAAAACATTGAGCGTATGAATGCTAAATATAAACTTGCTGGAGATAAGGGTAGAAAACATGTTGTGTTTGCACCTAGAGATCTTGTTTGGTTACATTTGCGTAAGGATAGATTTCCTGATTTGCGCAAATCAAAGTTAATGCCACGTGCTGATGGTCCCTTTAAGGTGTTAGAGAAAATAAATGATAATGCATATAAACTTGAGCTGCCTGCAGATTTTGGGGTTAGTCCCACTTTTAACATTGCAGATTTGAAGCCTTATTTGGGTGAGGAAGATGAACTTCCGTCGAGGACAACTTCATTTCAAGAAGGGGAGGATGATGAGGACATCAATACAATTGTTACACCCACAGCCCCTGCTGCTATACATACTGGACCAATTACTAGAGCTCGTGCAGGCCAACTAAATTACCAGGTACTTTCGTTTCTTGGTAATGATTCTAATGTTCATGAGAATATGATGCTGCCTAAATTGGATACATTTGTTTTGCTTACAAATGAAGGGCCTAGCTTGGAGAAGGATGAACATTGGAGCAAGAACAAGCATGGGGATGATGGCATGCGCAAGGGGAACAAGAACGGAGTTACAAGTGATGATTTCAGGACTTTGAAGCCACCATAATGGGTGCATGAAGCCTTGGACGAAATATACAAGATGCCACTTCATAAATTTCGTCCCGAGGCTATTTTAGGTGCTGCGTCACCTTATTATTGGGCCAGGCCCATGTAATTTCGAAATACATAAGTATAGGCTATTTTTAGAGTCCGTATGTGTGGGGAAACAAGAGATAGGGTTGATTTCGGACCCCTCCACCAAGGGCCACGAAATTCCCCCCTCTTCCTCCATATATACAGCCCTTAGGGCATCGTTTAGACTTTGGGTTTTGTTTAGATTAAAAGTTCGCCATAGCTGTAACTTCGCGTACTTCGTTTGTGTTCAACGACCAGACAAAGGCATCACAGAACCCCACCTTGATCAATAAAGCTTTCATCTTATATTTGCAATATCCAGATTGCAATCTCAGTTTCTTGCTTGTTCTTCGTTTGCTCGCAGGAAACAGACCATCGTGGTCAGGTTGATCGTGCTCCGGCGTGGTTAATAACCTCTCGGAGTTGGTTTAGCGATTGGCGCGACGTCCTCGCACGTTCGTAGTCGGATCGTCAAAGTCGACTGCCACCAAAGCGATATCCATCATCTCATCGAAAGATGGGACACCTTTGCCTCTATCATCAGGTTCTCCCAATCAGTCTCATCGGCTTGTGATCCTACCATGGTTAGCAGCAAATAGAAACACACAAGAATATGATCCTACAGACTACTAAGAAGTGGTGGTGGTGTATCACAAACCCGTCAAGCAAAACTCAAATTCTTACCAGTTCTTACCAGCAGCAGGCGGTGATCGGCAACCGTTATAGTCAAAACTCTCAAAAGCTTGGATAGAGCGATTGCCAGGGAGAGTCAAACGCACGACGTAGATGTATGTGGAGTTGGGAAGGCTTATAGTCTGGTAGCAAAAAGGGTCAGCAATAATCAATTCAGAGATGCAAAGTTGAATAAACGCTCAACGACGGTACTGTGCTGGTCCTAGGCTAGACCGTGCTAGAGACGCGAGCCTAGAACACTAACAAAATCACGGCGCTGCACGTAAACAAGGAAAAAGCACACTCTGGAATTTTTTTTCGCTCTTTTTTTTGCGCTCTTTTTTTTTGCGCTGCTTTTTTTTGCGAAAAATCACTATAATGGCGAGTGTCTCAAAACTCTTCCTAGGTCAAACTGACAGGATGGGCACGAAATTTTTTCGACCAAATTTTTTTTTCGTTTTTTCGACTGCCCGGACCCAAAAACTGGAAACGGGTCAAAAAAAACTTCCTATAATGGCACCTGTCTCAAAACACTCAGAAACACCTAAAAATAGGATAGCCAGAAATTTTTTCGAAAAATGCGTTTTTGAAAATTTTTGGGCCTAAACGGAGGGTGGTTTCCGGAACCTACTCCGGCAAGGAAACACGAATCGGAATCTAGATGGATCTCAAAAAAAACACCTAATATGCAAGGAACTCGGATTGGTGGTGGATATATGGTGGTGCTATATGGCAGCGGTGGTGGTATATGGCAGCGGTGGTAATATATGGATATGGATCGGTGGTGGTATATGGATACGGATTGGTGGTGGTATATGGATACGGATTCGGAGCGGTGGTGGTAGGTGACAGGGGCGATGATGATGGTGCGGTGGCGACGTGACAACTTATGACCAGAACTCGAAACTCTAAAAGTCTAACGCTAAGACCAGCAACTAGACACGACGATGCAACCGCAAATTCAACAAAGCAAAACCCTAAAAAGATTATGCAAAGGCTCAGATTGGTTCAGATATGATGAACTAACCCTAATTTTTTTTGGATTTTTCGTGGACTGTAGGTATGAAGAACAGACTCAATCTAAACTACGGAAAACTGTAAAATCTCACCGAGCAACCTGGAAATTTGATACCACTTGATAGAGGCAAAGGTGTCCCGTCTTTCGATGAGATGATGGATATCACTTTGGTGGCAGTCGACTTTGACGATCCGACTACGAACGTGCGAGGACGTCGCGCCTTAGCAATCGCTAAACCAACTCCGAGAGGTTATTGACCACGCCGGAGCACGATCAACCTGACCACGAGGGTCTGTTTCCTGCGAGCAAACAAAGAACAAGCAAGAAACTGAGATTGCAATCTGGATATTGTGAATATAAGATGAAAGCTTTATTGATCAAGGTGGGGTTCTGTGACGCCTTTGTCTGGTCATTGAACACAAACGAAGTACGCGAAGTTGCAGCTATGGCGAACTTTTAATCTAAACAAAACCCGCAGTCTAAACGATGCCCTAAGGGCTGTATATATGGAGGAAGAGGGGGGGGGGATTTCGTCGCCCTTGGTGGAGGGGTCCGAAATCAACCCTATCTCTTGTTTCCCCGCACATACGTACTCTAAAAATAGCCTATACTTATGTATTTCGAAATTACATGGGCCTGGCCAAAAAATAAGGTGACGCAGCACCTAAAATAGCCTCGGGACGAAATTTATGAAGTGGCATCTTGTATATTTCGTCCAAGGCTTCATGCACCCATTATGGTGGCTTCAAAGTCCTGAAATCATCACTTGTAACTCCGTTCTTGTTCCCCTTGCGCATGCCATCATCTCCATGCTTGTTCTTGCTCCAATGTTCATCCTTCTCCAAGCTAGGCCCTTCATTTGTAAGCAAAACAAATGTATCCAATTTAGGCAGCATCATATTCTCATGAACATTAGAATCATTACCAAGAAACGAAAGTACCTGGTAATTTAGTTGGCGTGCACGAGCTCTAGTAATTGGTCCAGTATGTATAGCAGCAGGGGCTGTGGGTGTAACAATTGTATTGATGTCCTCATCAGCGCGCCGCCGTGGTCCCGCCGTCCTCTGCCGCGGCCACCTCGCCGGCGGGTTGGCCACCTCCTCCGCCGGATCTCCTCCTCCGGCGACCCCCCTAACTCTGGCCGCCGCATCCCCATCACCGGCAAGCTCGAGGGCGAACCTCGGGATCCGCGCCCGTCAGATCTGGAAAACCCTAGATCCGGTTGACTTTTGCCTCCTCCTAGTATTTTTTTCCATAACTTCATCATGTCGTAACTTTGCACCCGTAGCTCCGATTCATGCATATAGCATATCAAAATGTTCATCTCAGAGAGTACATCATTTCATTCCATTGCATCATTTTCATTTGAGTTCATCTTGATGCCCGAAATGCTGTTAGAAGAGGGCTACTTGAGATTATTATCAGATCTGCTACTCCGTTTAGCTTTTTGTCATTTTTGCCATGATTATTATGTGCATGCTATGCCCTGATGCTCTACATGTGTTTTGTTAAGGGTTTTGTCATCTTTCCAGAGGTGCAACCCATGTATTTTTGTGATGTGTGTGGTGACTAGTGCAAGCTTCCAAAGTGGTGCACTTGCTAATTCTGTTTTCAGGGACTTAGTAATTTCAAGTCCTGGAGCTGTTTATCTCATGATGCCATATGTTCATGTTGTTTCCTAGTGATCCGTGCCTCTTTTGAGGATGATAAGTAAGGATGTTTTGTTAATATTGTAGTGCTCTATCCATCCATATCTTTGTTTGCAATTATGGATCACCCTAGCTTGAGACAATCGAGCTCTACTTTTGCTACTCTGTGAATCTGGGCAGATTGTCAACTTGTTTGCAATTTTGCTGATGATGTTGTGGTGGATCCGTGCATGCTATGCTATTGTTCTTGCCATGTCTTGCTTGCATTTTGTGCCTTCTTGATGGGTGTATGCTTGTCTTGCCATGACTTGCACCGTAGTGAGTGCATCGAGCTCGTAAAGCTACCTACTTGAGTTATGTTTCAGCATGCTCCAGTTTTCACTAAGTCTGTGATCTGATTATGTTTTTGCTATGTTCACATGCTTGCAATTGTATTTTCTGATCCCTTTTGGCTCAAGGTCACTAAGGGACTTTTGTTAAGCTCTTTGAGTAGCTCCATGCCATGCTTTACTTTGCCATGATAAGGTCCTGTAGCATGTAGTTTTGTTGCTCCGAAGAGGGCTACCTGATCTGAAATTCCAGACAAGTGTTAATTTCACTAAGTCTGAGATCTGTTTGCCATATGCATTTTTGCCATGCTTGTTTGAACCTGTTAATGGATGAATTGGCCGTGGCTCAGTGCTAGACTTTTGTTAAGCATCTTGTGTGCATCCCTGCCATGTATTTTGTTGTCATGTTTGGGTGCTGTAGCATGTTCATTTCATTGCATTAAGATGCCTACTTGCTGTAAATCGCACACCGGTGTCATTTTTGAATCGCTTCCCATTTCCAAACCGTAACTCCGATTCCGGCGTTCTTTATAACGTTTTTAAGCGATTTCATATCATCTTTCTAGTGGCACACTTGGATTTCCAAGTTGAGGCTAGGTTCATGCTTTTCCTGTCATATCTTGCATTTTGCATCCCGCATCGCATCCCGCATAGCATATCATCATTTCATCATATTGCTTGGTCTTGCACGTGGTTGATTGTATCCTTGTTGCTTGTTTGTCTTGTTTGGGTAGAGCCGGGAGACGAGTTCGCTAACGAGGAGCCCGTTGAGTTTGCTTTCGAGGATCCAGTCAACTCTGGCAACTGTGCAAGCAAGATGATCATACCCTCGAAATCACTACTATCTTTGCTATGCTAGTTTGCTCGCTCTTTTGCTATGCCAATGCTACGATGCCTACCACTTGCTTTCAAGCCTCCCAAATTGCCATGTCAAACCTTCTAACCCACCATTGTCCTAGCAAACCATTGATTGGCTATGTTACCGCTTTGCTCAGCCCCTCTTATAGCGTTGCTAGTTGCAGGTGAAGATTGAAGGCCGTTCCTTGTTGGAACATTTATTTACTTGTTGGGATATCATTATATTGCCATGTTATCTTAATGCATCTATATACTTCGTAAAGGGTGGAATGCTCGGCCTCTCGCCTAGTGTTTTGTTCCACTCTTGCCGCCCTAGTTTCCGTCATATCGGTGTTATGTTCCCGGATTTTTGCGTTCCTTACGCGGTTGGGTTATAATGGGAACCCCTTGATAGTTCGCCTTGATTAAAGCTTTTCCAGCAATGCCCAACCTTGGTTTTACCATTTGCCACCTAGCATTTTCTTTCCCTTGGGTTCTGCAGACTGAAGGGTCATCATTATTTTAACCCCCCGGGCCAGTGCTCCTCTAAGTGTTGGTCCAAGCTGTCAGCCGCCGGTGGCTACCAGGGGCAACTCTGGGCTAGCCTACCGGAAGTTTAGACAATCTGAGTGTGCCCTGAGAAAGAGATATGTGCAGCTCCTATCGGGATTTGTCGGCACATTCGGGCGGTGTTGCTGGTCTTGTTTTAACCTGTCGAAGTGTCTTGAATTACCGAGATACCGAGTCTGATCGGAACGTCTTGGGAGGAGGTCTATTCCTTCGTTGACCGTGAGAGCTTGTCATGGGCTAAGTTGGGACTCCCCTGCAGGGATTGAACTTTCGAAAGCTGTGCCCGCGGTTATGGGCAGATGGGAATTTGTTAATGTCCGCTTGTAGATAACTTGAACCTTAATTTAATTAAAATGAATCAACTGAGTGTGTTACCATGATGGCCTCTTCTCGGCGGAGTCCGGGAAGTGGACACGGTGTTGGAGTAATGTTTGCGCAGGTTGCTCTCTAGTTTCACGCTCGCGCTTTGCCTCCTCTTCTCGCTCTCTTTTGCGAATAAGTTAGCCGCCATACTTGCTAGTCGCTTGCTGCAGCTCCTCTCATATTTTACCTTGCTTTACCTATAAGCTTAAATAGTCTTTATCGCGAGGGTGCGAGATTGCTGAGTCCCTGTGGCTCACAGATTACTATTACACCAGATCCAGGGCCTGATGATTCCGCTCCAGGAGAGGCACTTGAGCTCAAGTGGGAGTTCGACAAAGACTCTCAATGTTACTATGTTTCCTTTCCCGATGATCAGTAGTGGTGCCTAGTTGGGGGTGATTGGGACCGTGTCGCATGTTGGGTTATCTTTTATTTTGGTGCCGTAGTCGGGCCATGAGTGTTTGGATGATGTAATGTTATTTATGTACTTGATTGACGTGGCGAGTGTAAGCCAACTATGTTATCTCCCCTTTATTATTTATATTACATGGGATGTTGTGAAGATTGCCTAACTTGCGACATATGCCTTCAATGCGATTATGTCTCTAAGTCGTGCCTCGACACGTGGGAGCTATAGTCGCATCGAGGGTGTTACAAGTTGGTAATCAGAGCCTTCCCCGACCTTAGGAGCCCCATTGCTTGATCGTTTTTAGCGGTCGAGTTGTGTCTAGAAATATGTTTTGAGTCATTTAGGAATTATATATCGGAGAGTTTAGGAATTCTTTTTACTTCCCAGTCTCCTCATCGCTCTGGTAAGGCATCCTGACGTAGAGTTTTGACTCTTCTCTTCTCAAATTTCACTAAATTTTTTTTTAGGATCACGCGGGTATCTTGGAATAGTTCCGATGGTTTTATGATGAGAACATTGTCTTGGTGCCTCCTGTCAGGGGTTTAGTGGAAGTGTCCCGTGGAGTTGAGCTCTGAGGTGTTGTCATCATAATTTTATCGTTGCAGTTCTGGAATACCTGAGTTTAGTACGCCGACATCGAAAATCTCTTTTATGCAGTTCGTTGGTGAGATAACCTCGACGCCACCCAGTACTGGGGCGGGAGTTCGGGAGTATCGCCATAACTTGTATAACGGATGCTTTTCGAAGGTTGAGGTAGATGGTTTCCGAAGGTTTCTTGGTTATGTGTTGAAGGATGGATACAGCTGGATGTAGGATTTGCTAGATTTGGGTGAGATATTATGCTTCCCCTATATCCCCAACACCTGATTGCATAACCGGAAAGGTTCGGGAGTTTCATAGGTGGGAATTCTAGTAGCTCTAGTTCTTCTTCCACGGATATTGGTTTGAGATTGGGATTTCTTACCGATTATTCGTTCTTGATCCGTACCCTGTTGATTTATTCCTCTACCTTAATTCTACGTGGCTTCTCAATTTATGGATATGTGACCATTTCAAGAGGAATGCATTCGTTCATTTTGTTCGGATGTGAAGACTATATGTTGCAATTTTCATTCCGTTGAATTCAACTTCAATATTTGTCTGTCAATGTGCTAATGGTGGTCAACCTCTTCAGGATGGCTCCTCCAACACGCACGACTCCGAATCCTGATCCGCCTCCACCTCCACCTCCTCCGGAGGCATGGCAAGCTGTGATGGCCGCAACCAATGCAAACACACAGTTGATCATGCAAATTCTTCAAGAGCGCAATCAAGGCAACCAAGGGAATCAAGGCAGCAATCAGAATCACTTTGCTACTGATAGAGACGAGGGTCCCGATCTTTCGATGAGATGATAACTATCGATTTGGTGGAGATGACTTTCACGATCCGACTACAAACGTGCACGACGTCGCGCCTTAGCAATCGCTAAACCAATCTCCTGAGGTTACTGACGATGCTGGAAGCACGGTCAGCCTGACCACGAAGGTCTATTCCTGCAAGCAATCAAAGAACGAGCAAGAATATGATAAAGCAATCTGAATATTGCAAATATATATGAAGTATTGATAATGGTGGGGATCCGGAAGCGGTCTTGGTCTGGTCGTTGGACACAAACAAAGTACACGAAGTTGCAATGGCTAACTTTTAACTAAACAAATCCCCAGGAAAAGCTACTAGATGGATCTACTTATATAGGAGCAAGGGGTGGCGGCCAAGGAGGTCGGAGGACGTCCCAAGGCAGCCTAAAACTAAATCTAGGTCGTACAAGGCCAATGGGCCCAAGTGGAGGTGATGTAACACCTTTGGACTTGTAGTTTGACTCGGATTCTGCTGCAGCATCAGATTGTTTCGTCCACAACTCAACGCTCCGGACGAATTTGAAGGTGATTCCAATTGGGTTGGAAAGTGCACGAAATCTAGTTTCCAACAAAAAAAGAATCACCCAATTCGGAGTCCGTATGAAAAACTTGTGTGCGTTTTGAGTCAGGTGTGTCTGTGCAGTCCGAATCTGAATCCAGAACGTGAGAGACTTGGACTCTATTTTCTCTTGGGCCAAAAGTGACGTGAGAGAACTTTTTGGACAGCAAATAAACATCTCTTTCTTCCTTATCTTCATATGTGGATTGTACAAATGTCCCATACACCTGCAATTAGACAAAACACAAAAGTGTGTGAAGTATTTTTGTTCTGGATAACATAAATAGATTATTGAATAGTTTGCACTAGAAATCACCTGACAAATATGCATATATGCAATATTTTTGGTCATATCCAAGGTAGTCATGTCCTCATCATCCTCCCCTTCTTGAAAATAAAGCCGTCCTCGGCGTTGCTTAATCTGAAATGTGGCTAACAAAAGAGACAAGGTGTACATGTTGTATATGTATATTTCATCCATTTTTACTTCCCTTGATTTTTGCATATATGACACATGAATAGATGAGTAACTTGCATAGTTCATAAAATCTAAAGCCAAAAAATTAGCACAAGAAGTAGAAGGCATGAAAATATTGCAACTCAGTTTGCACATATAAGTGAAGCTCTTATTCATTTCAAAAGATTGACAATGTTCATCATTAAACCATCCCAACATTGGTGAATAAACCTTACTTGCATCAAATTTACATGCTACAACATGCTTAAATAAGCAAACATGCAATAAGTCATTTAACACAGAATCATCACCAAGATTAGAGGTCATATCAAAATGATTAAACATTGGTTCTTTTGCATCAATAGTTAATTCAATGGGTGCACTCAAAATTGTTGGTATTTCAGTTGTTTGATCACATGGCAACGTCAAATTATCAACGTAGTCCTCTAAAATAGGTGGTGTGATCAAAGTAGTGGGTAGCTCATCAGATGGTGCATTCAAATTGACAAGGCATTCATGATTCTCATGTAGAGATGGAAGATCAGTACCTTTGTCATTACCTCTTATGATCAACTCAGATGATGTAGCCACTCTCGGGGGCGATGTGTCACATGGTGGAGGTGATGTAGTCCTGACAACAACGGATGTGGTTGTCATAGTATGCCTAGTAGTTGAAGGAACAATCATATCAACTCTTGGAATGTGCACCGTGTGCTTGTTCTCCTCGTGGCCAACACGTCGTTTTATTTCCTGTTCAGCTTTGCAAGCAAGATGAAACAAATGGTCCATAGGATAACACTCTTCATGAATTAGTATCTCTTGAATATCACGGTTTAATCCTCCCCAAAATCTATCCATAAAATCATCTTCACTTTCTTCTAAAGAGGAATGCAACAAGGTAGTTTGTAAATCATCATAATATTTTGTTACAGTTTCACTACCTTGTTTTAAGTGTTGCAACTTCTTAGTCATGTCACGAGTATAATAAGCAGGGACGAAAGTATGTCGCATGGCAAGTTTCAAATCATCCCAAGTAGTAGGTATATAATCATGGTGTAACCGACAATATTCACTCCACCAAACCAAAGCATAACCAGTGAAAGAACCAATCGCAACCTTAACCTTTTTATGTTCATCGAAATTATGGGAAGCAAATATATTTTTTATGTCGAACTCCCATTCAATATATAAAGAAGGTTTAAAACGGCCATTAAATGGTGGTATAGATACATTAACCTGATCATGTGCATTTGGATGTTTGTGCACCTCTCGTGACGGTTGTGGTATTGGCAAAGGTGGTGGCACGTCTCCCGCGATCGACAAAGCCCATGAATTGACTCTGGATCCTGTCATGATTAGTAGAACAAGAAACAGAACCCAAAAATAATGTTCCTATAACTACTAGGATGTGGTGGTAAAACGCTCACAGTAAAGCAAATATCAATGTCTTACAAGTTCTTACCATGCAGCAGGCGGTGATCGGCAACCAGCGGTGTCAAGTAACTCCGAATATTGAGTAAAGCGATTGCCAGGGGAGTGTACGTATACACGGTGTAGAAATATGTGGAGCTGGGTTGGCTATATATGGTAGCAAAAGATTAGCAATAATCAATTCAAAGATGCAATGTTGAATAAACGCTCAACGACGGTACTGTGCTGGTCCTAGGCTAGACCGAACTAGAGACGCGAGCCTAGAACACTAATAAGGTCACGGCGTAGCACAACGAGCATCAATGAAGGATACTAAGTAGCTCTTGACAGCAAGATATAAGTGAAGATCACAACGGCAGTGAAGATAATGATGAAAAACAACTGCCAAGCAGGATATACAACAACTCTCTCTCCAACTTTCCTCTTGAAAAGTTTGAGACAATTTTCTGATAAATTCTTTCAAAGAATGCTACTAACTCAAGCTTTCCAATGCAAAAAGAATCACTCAATTCCGAGTTGATATGAGGAGTCAAAGAATTCTAAAACTGGCCTGAAAAATTGGAACAAGCTGTGTTCACGAACTTCGGAGGAAAAAAAAACCTATTTAGAAGCCGATTTTGAGGTGTCAAATATTGAACTAGCTTCTGCAACTATTTAGATGCGGCTCGTCGCTATCTTCAATTTGAGTACTCACGGAGCCAAAACGGACTTCGTATGAGGAAGATACGCCTGTTTTACTGAACAGTGCGCAAAACAGATTCCAATCCGAATTCAGGTACAAGATTGATTCTAGATAGATCCAATTTTTTTTCTTCTCTCTTTTTTTTCTCACGCTTTTTTTTTCTTTTTCTTCTCCCTTTTTTTCTTTTTTTTTCTTTCCTTTTTTCTCTTTTTTTTTCTTTATCTTCTTTTTCTCCCTCTTTCCAAGACAAACTAGATAAGATGCAGATTCGATCTGGCGAAGATGTGAGTGACCTCAACTATGATTATGACAATAAACAGTGCGTAGCACGTGGTGGAAATTGGTGGATGGGATGGTGGACAACGGATGGGATAATGATGCAGCGGCTGCGTGACTAATGTGAACAGAACTCGAAACTCTAAAGGAACTAGACACTAAGACCAGCAACTTGACACGGCGATGCAACCGATAATTCAATAATGCAAACAATGAAAAGAAAATTGCAAAGGCTCAGTCTGGCTAGGACAAAGGATGAATAGATCTAACTTTTGTTTTGTGGCTTTTTCTTGGACAATAGGTAAGAAAATAAATCTAATCTAGGAAAAACTGGAAATTCTCACCGAGCAACCTGAAAACTGATACCACTTGATAGAGACGAGGGTCCCGATCTTTCGATGAGATGATAACTATCGATTTGGTGGAGACGACTTTCACGATCCGACTACAAACGTGCACGACGTCGCGCCTTAGCAATCGCTAAACCAATCTCCTGAGGTTACTGACGATGCTGGAAGCACGGTCAGCCTGACCACGAAGGTCTATTCCTGCAAGCAATCAAAGAACGAGCAAGAATATGATAAAGCAATCTGAATATTGCAAATATATATGAAGTATTGATAATGGTGGGGATCCGGAAGCGGTCTTGGTCTGGTCGTTGGACACAAACAAAGTACACGAAGTTGCAATGGCTAACTTTTAACTAAACAAATCCCCAGGAAAAGCTACTAGATGGATCTACTTATATAGGAGCAAGGGGTGGCGGCCAAGGAGGTCGGAGGACGTCCCAAGGCAGCCTAAAACTAAATCTAGGTCGTACAAGGCCAATGGGCCCAAGTGGAGGTGATGTAACACCTTTGGACTTGTAGTTTGACTCGGATTCTGCTGCAGCATCAGATTGTTTCGTCCACAACTCAACGCTCCGGACGAATTTGAAGGTGATTCCAATTGGGTTGGAAAGTGCACGAAATCTAGTTTCCAACAAAAAAAGAATCACCCAATTCGGAGTCCGTATGAAAAACTTGTGTGCGTTTTGAGTCAGGTGTGTCTGTGCAGTCCGAATCTGAATCCAGAACGTGAGAGACTTGGACTCTATTTTCTCTTGGGCCAAAAGTGACGTGAGAGAACTTTTTGGACAGCAAATAAACATCTCTTTCTTCCTTATCTTCATATGTGGATTGTACAAATGTCCCATACACCTGCAATTAGACAAAACACAAAAGTGTGTGAAGTATTTTTGTTCTGGATAACATAAATAGATTATTGAATAGTTTGCACTAGAAATCACCTGACAAATATGCATATATGCAATATTTTTGGTCATATCCAAGGTAGTCATGTCCTCATCATCCTCCCCTTCTTGAAAATAAAGCCGTCCTCGGCGTTGCTTAATCTGAAATGTGGCTAACAAAAGAGACAAGGTGTACATGTTGTATATGTATATTTCATCCATTTTTACTTCCCTTGATTTTTGCATATATGACACATGAATAGATGAGTAACTTGCATAGTTCATAAAATCTAAAGCCAAAAAATTAGCACAAGAAGTAGAAGGCATGAAAATATTGCAACTCAGTTTGCACATATAAGTGAAGCTCTTATTCATTTCAAAAGATTGACAATGTTCATCATTAAACCATCCCAACATTGGTGAATAAACCTTACTTGCATCAAATTTACATGCTACAACATGCTTAAATAAGCAAACATGCAATAAGTCATTTAACACAGAATCATCACCAAGATTAGAGGTCATATCAAAATGATTAAACATTGGTTCTTTTGCATCAATAGTTAATTCAATGGGTGCACTCAAAATTGTTGGTATTTCAGTTGTTTGATCACATGGCAACGTCAAATTATCAACGTAGTCCTCTAAAATAGGTGGTGTGATCAAAGTAGTGGGTAGCTCATCAGATGGTGCATTCAAATTGACAAGGCATTCATGATTCTCATGTAGAGATGGAAGATCAGTACCTTTGTCATTACCTCTTATGATCAACTCAGATGATGTAGCCACTCTCGGGGGCGATGTGTCACATGGTGGAGGTGATGTAGTCCTGACAACAACGGATGTGGTTGTCATAGTATGCCTAGTAGTTGAAGGAACAATCATATCAACTCTTGGAATGTGCACCGTGTGCTTGTTCTCCTCGTGGCCAACACGTCGTTTTATTTCCTGTTCAGCTTTGCAAGCAAGATGAAACAAATGGTCCATAGGATAACACTCTTCATGAATTAGTATCTCTTGAATATCACGGTTTAATCCTCCCCAAAATCTATCCATAAAATCATCTTCACTTTCTTCTAAAGAGGAATGCAACAAGGTAGTTTGTAAATCATCATAATATTTTGTTACAGTTTCACTACCTTGTTTTAAGTGTTGCAACTTCTTAGTCATGTCACGAGTATAATAAGCAGGGACGAAAGTATGTCGCATGGCAAGTTTCAAATCATCCCAAGTAGTAGGTATATAATCATGGTGTAACCGACAATATTCACTCCACCAAACCAAAGCATAACCAGTGAAAGAACCAATCGCAACCTTAACCTTTTTATGTTCATCGAAATTATGGGAAGCAAATATATTTTTTATGTCGAACTCCCATTCAATATATAAAGAAGGTTTAAAACGGCCATTAAATGGTGGTATAGATACATTAACCTGATCATGTGCATTTGGATGTTTGTGCACCTCTCGTGACGGTTGTGGTATTGGCAAAGGTGGTGGCACGTCTCCCGCGATCGACAAAGCCCATGAATTGACTCTGGATCCTGTCATGATTAGTAGAACAAGAAACAGAACCCAAAAATAATGTTCCTATAACTACTAGGATGTGGTGGTAAAACGCTCACAGTAAAGCAAATATCAATGTCTTACAAGTTCTTACCATGCAGCAGGCGGTGATCGGCAACCAGCGGTGTCAAGTAACTCCGAATATTGAGTAAAGCGATTGCCAAGGGAGCGTACGTATACACGGTGTAGAAATATGTGGAGCTGGGCTGGCTATATATGGTAGCAAAAGATTAGCAATAATCAATTCAAAGATGCAATGTTGAATAAACGCTCAACGACGGTACTGTGCTGGTCCTAGGCTAGACCGGACTAGAGACGCGAGCCTAGAACACTAATAAGGTCACGGCGTAGCACAACTAGCATCAATGAAGGATACTAAGTAGCTCTTGACAGCAAGATATAAGTGAAGATCACAACGGCAGTGAAGATAATGATGAAAAACAACTGCCAAGCAGGATATACAACAACTCTCTCTCCAACTTTCCTCTTGAAAAGTTTGAGACAATTTTCTGATAAATTATTTCAAAGAATGCTACTAACTCAAGCTTTCCAATGCAAAAAGAATCACTCAATTCCGAGTTGATATGAGGAGTCAAAGAATTCTAAAACTGGCCTGAAAAATTGGAACAAGTTGTGTTCACGAACTTCAGAGGGCAAAAAGACCTATTTAGAAGCCGATTTTGAGGTCTCAAATATTGAACTAGATTCTGCAACTATTTAGATGCAGCTCATCGCTAGCTTCAATTTGAGTACTCACGGAGCCAAAACGGACTTCGTATGAGGAAGATACACCTGTTTTACTGAACAGTGCGCAAAACAGATTCCAATCTGAATTCAGGTACGAGGTTGATTCTAGATAGATCCAATTTTTTTTTCTCTCTTTTTTTTCACTCTTTTTTTTCTTTTTCTTCTCTCTATTTTTCTTTCCTTTTTTTTCTCTTTTTTTTCTCTATCTTTTTTTCTCCCTCTTTCCAAGACAAACTAGATAAGATGCAGATTGGATCAGGCGAAGATGTGAATGACCTCAACTATGATTATGACAATGAACAGTGCATAGCACGTGGTGGAAATTAATAGATGGGATGGTGGACAGCGGAAGGGATAATGATGCAGCGGCGGCGTGACTAATGTGAACAGAACTCGAAACTCTAAAGGAACTAGACACTAAGACCAGCAACTGACACGACGATGCAACCGATAATTCAACTATGCAAGCAATGAATAGAAAATTGCAAAGGCTCAGACTGGCTTGGATAAAGGATGAACAGATCTAACTTTTTTTTGTGGCTTTTTCTTGGACAATAGGTAAGAAAATAAATCTAATCTAAGAAAAACTGGAAATTCTCACCGAGCAACCTGAAAACTGATACCACTTGATAGAGGCGAGGGTCCCGATCTTTCGATGAGATGATAACTATCGATTTGGTGGAGACGACTTTGACGATCCGACTACAAACGTGCACGACGTTGCGCCTTAGCAATCGCTAAACCAATCTCCTGAGGTTACTGACGATGCTGGAAGCACGGTCAGCCTGACCATGAAGGTCTATTCCTGCAAGCAATCGAAGAACGAGCAAGAATATGATAAAGCAATCTGAATATTGCAAATATATATGAAGTATTGATAATGGTGGGGATCCGGAAGCGGTCTTGGTCTGGTCGTTGGACACAAACGAAGTACACGAAGTTGCAATGGCTAACTTTTAACTAAACAAATCCCAAGGAAAAGCTACTAGATGGATCTACTTATATAGGAGCAAGGGGTGGCGGCCAAGGAGGTGGGAGGACGTCCCAAGGCAGCCTAAAACTAAATCTAGGTCGTACAAGGCCAATGGGCCCAATTGGAGGTGATGTAACACCTTTGGACTTGTAGTTTGACTCGGATTCTGCTGCAGCATCAGATTGTTTCGTCCACAACTCAACGCTCCGGACGAATTTGAAGGTGATTCCAATTGGGTTGGAAAGTGCACGAAATCTAGTTTCCAACAAAAAAAGAATCACCCAATTCGGAGTCCGTATGAAAAACTTGTGTGCGTTTTGAGTCAGGTGTGTCTGTGCAGTCCGAATCTGAATCCAGAACGTGAGAGACTTGGACTCTATTTTCTCTTGGGCCAAAAGTGACGTGAGAGAACTTTTTGGACAGCAAATAAACATCTCTTTCTTCCTTATCTTCATATGTGGATTGTACAAATGTCCCATACACCTGCAATTAGACAAAACACAAAAGTGTGTGAAGTATTTTTGTTCTGGATAACATAAATAGATTATTGAATAGTTTGCACTAGAAATCACCTGACAAATATGCATATATGCAATATTTTTGGTCATATCCAAGGTAGTCATGTCCTCATCAGCTACACTCAACCAGTTCCTTGCTAACGGGCCAAAGACTTTCAGAAATTGTGTTGAGGCAACCGATGCTGACGATTGGCTAGTGGATTTGTGCAAGCATTTTGAGTGCAGTAACGTCAGGCCTGAGGACTTTGTCAAATTCGCTTCCTTCCAACTCAAAGATCAAGCTGTAGAATGGTTCCAGCAGTACAAGGATTCCAGAGGTGGACGTGTTATCACTTGGGATGATTTCCGTCGAGATTTCCGAGCTCATCATATTCCCTAGAGCGTGGTTGAAAGCAAGCGTGAGGAATTCCGCAATCTGAAGCAAGGCTCTTTGTCTGTCTATGACTACAACAAGTTGTTCCAGAAGCTCGCCCGCTTTGCCAAGCAGGACGTACCTGATGAGAAGAGCATGATATATCAGTTCAGGGGTGGTCTCAGAGAAGAAATTCAGCTAGCTCTTGTTCTCTTTGAGCCCTTGAGGTACGATGAGTTCTACAACATGGCACTGAAGCAAGAGGCCGCTCAGTTGAGGTGTGATGCTTCCAAGAAGCGAGTCAGAGATGTTACTCCTTCTTCCTCTACTCAAGTGGCCAAGCAGCAGAAGTATTGGCTTCCTCCTCCTCCGTTCCGTCAGCCGTATCAGCAGAAGAGCAAAGGTGGCAGTGGATCTTCCCACCCACCCAACCCTGGCTTTCAGAACAGACTTCGTCTCAACCTCCAAGATCGAGTGCTCCGTATCACCGTCCGCTTTCAGAGGTCACGTGCAATAAGTGCCAACAGAAGGGTCACTATGCCAACAAGTGTTTCAACTAGAGGCGTCTTCCTCCTCCTCCTCCTGTCAAATCGGCAAGTACAACTATGGTCAAGCATAACCCCAAGTACGCCAAGGTCAATATGGTGAATGCAGCTCAGGCAGAGGACTCGTCAGATGTGATCATGGGTAACCTTCCTGTTAATGATGTTCCTGCAAAAGTTCTTTTTGACACGGGTGCATCGCATTGCTTTATCTCGAGACCTTTTGCATCTAAGCATGGGTGGTTTTCTCAAGTTATGCATAAGCCATTAGCAGTCGTCTCTCCGGGTAGATGCTTGCATGCTAACTACGAGGTTCCGGATATTTCTATCTCGATGGGTGATTTCAAGTTTCTAGCTCCTCCAATGATCCTTGGTAACTCGGATATTGATCTTATTCTCGGGATGGATTGGCTTTCTAAGCACAAGGCTCAGCTTGATTGTGCAGCCAGGCAAATTCAAGTGACTCATTCCTCTGAGGATGTAATTGTCTTTGCCGCTCGGGATAATACCATCCGTATGTTTTCTCTCAATGAGAAGGGTGAACTCGATGCCATCTCGCAAATTCCAGTCGTTTGTGAATATCAAGACGTCTTTCCAGAAGAGCTTCCAGGAATGCCTCCGCACCGGCCAGTTGAATTCGTTATTGATCTTGAGCCTGGCACGAAACCTGTGTGCAAAGGTCCTTACAAGCTCGGACCTGAAGAGTTGAAGGAGCTGAAGAAGCAACTCGCTATTCAAGAGAAAATGGGTCTCATCCGGCCTAGTTCTTCTCCGTGGGGTTGTGGTGTTGTTTTTGTGAAGAAGAAGAATGGAACGGACCGACTTTGTGTTGATTACCGTCCAGTGAACAAGAAGACCATCAAGAACAAATACCCACTTCCCAACATCAATGAGCTGTTTGAACAACTCAAAGGTGCTCAAGTATTCTCCAAGCTTGATCTCCGTATGGGTTATCATCAAATTCGAATCCATGAGCAAGATATTCCCAAGACGGCTTTCAGGACAAGCTTTGGTTCATATGAATACACTATCATGTCTTTTGGCCTCGTCAACGCTCCTCCGACGTTTACTCGCATGATGAATTTCATCTTCAACGCCTACACCAATGACTTCGTTTTGGTCTATCTCGACGACATTCTGGTTTTCTCCAAGAACAAGGAAGATCATGCCAAGCACTTGCGTTTGGTTCTTGATAAGCTCAGGGAACATCAGTTCTACGCCAAGTTCTCCAAGTGTGAATTTTGGCTCGATGAGGTTCTTTATCTTGGTCATATCATCTCTGCCAAGGGCATTACCGTGAATCCTGAGAAGGTGTCTGCAATTGTGAATTGGGAACCTCCTTAGAACGTGAAGCAAATCCGTAGCTTCCTCGGTCTCACAAACTATTGCCGAAGATTCGTTGAAAACTTTTCTAAGATCGCGAAGCCTCTCTCAAATCTTCTCCAGAAGCACGTCAAGTACGTTTGCTCTCCGGAGTGTGATATTGCTTTCAACACTTTGAAAGAGAAATTGATCACTGCTCCAGTTCTGACTCCGCCTGATGAATCCAAGCCGTACGAGGTCTTTTGTGATGCCTCTCTCCAAGGTCTTGGCGCAGTTTTGATGCAAGAGAAGAAAGTTGTTGCTTATACATCTCGCCAGTTGAAGCCTAATGAGAAGAACTACCCCACTCATGATCTCGAGTTGGCGGCAGTTGTGCATGCTCTTTTGACTTGGAGACATCTTCTATTGGGAAGAAAAGTGGACATTTTCACTGATCACAAGAGTCTCAAGTACATCTTCACTGAGCCTAATCTCAACCTCAGGCAAACTCGATGGGTCGAAATGATTCAAGAGTATAATCCGAGTATTGAGTATACTCCAGGCAAGGCCAATGTGATTGCTGACGCATTGAGCAGGAAAGCTTACTGCAATAGTCTGATTCTCAAGCCTTATCAACCCGAGCTTTGTGAAGCCTTCCGCAAACTAAATCTGCAAGTTGTTCCTCAAGATTTCCTCGCCAACCTTCAAGTCTCTCCTACCTTGGAAGACCAGATTCGCCAAGCCCAGCTTCTTGATACTATGGTGAAAAAGGTGAAGATTGGGATTGCCAAGAGTCAACCCAAGTACAAGTGCTACCGCCTTGATGACAAGGACACTCTCTTCTTCGAGGATCGTATTGTTGTACCCAAAGGTGACCTCCGTAAAGTGATCATGAATGAGGCCCACAATTCTCTCCTCTCCATCCACCCTGGGAGCACGAAGATGTATCAGGACCTCAAGCAGGCTTATTGGTGGACTCGAATGAAGCGCGAGATTGCTCAATTCGTGAATGAATGTGATGTCTGCAGAAGAGTGAAGGTAGAACACCAAAGGCCAGCAGGTCTCCTCTAACCTCTTGCCATTCCAGAATGGAAGTTTGACCACATTGAAATGGACTTCGTGACTGGGTTTCCAAAGTCCAAGCATGGCAATGATGCTATATTCGTTGTCATCGACAAACTCACCAAAGTGGCTCACTTTCTGCCTATTAAAGAGTCGATCGCTGTAGCTCAATTGGCGGAACTCTATACCTCTCGTATTGTCTCTCTGCACGGTATTCCACAAGTGATCTCTTCAGACCGTGGCAGCATCTTTACCTCAAAGTTTTGGGATTCTTTTCAGAAGGCCATGGGCACGAACATCCGCTTCAGCACAGCTTTCCATCCTCAAACTAGCAGTCAAGTCGAGCGTGTCAACCAGATTCTTGAAGATATTCTCAGGGCTTGTGCGATCTCATTCGGCATGAAGTGGGAGGATTGTCTTCCTTATGCTGAATTCTCCTACAACAATAGTTTTCAAGCAAGTTCGGGCAAGGCCCCATTTGAAATTCTGTATGGCAAGAAGTGCCGTACCCCTCTCAACTGGTCTGAAACCGGTGAACGTCAGCTTTTGGGTAATGACTTAATCACAGAGGTAGATGAAATGTGCAAAGTCATTCGTGATAACCTCAAAGCAGCCCAATCCCGTCAGAAGAGCTACTATGATAGTAAGCACCGTGATTTGGCTTTCGAGATCGGAGATCATGTTTACCTCCGCGTCTCTCCTATGAAAGGTACTCGTCGCTTCGGTATCAAAGGGAAGCTTGCCCCTTGATACGTGGGACCTTTCAAGATTGTCAGCAAGAGAGGCGACCTCGCCTATCAACTCGAGCTTCCTTCAAACTTCGCAAATGTTCATGACGTGTTTCATGTCTCTCAGCTTCGAAAGTGCTTCAAGACTCCTGACCACACCGTCAACTTCAAGGACATTGAGCTCCAAGAAGATCTCTCTTATCGTGAGCACCCAGTTGCTATTCTTGAAGAGACTGAATGCAAGACTCGCAACAAGTCAATCAAATTTCTCAAAGTCAAGTGGTCACACCATTCCGACCGTGAAGCTACCTGGGAACGCGAGGATCACCTCCGTTCTGAGTACCCGGCGTTCTTTCAGTCCTAGATCTCGGGACGAGATCCTATCATAGTGGTGGAGTGTTGTAACACCCCGGATGTAACTTTCCCAATTTGTACTCCAACTCTGCCATTTCCGGTGTTAAGTTATAATTATTTCCTCGGGTTCGGGTTTTGTCTCCGTGTGTTGTTGTCGTTGTCATGCATCTCATATCATGTAATCATGTGCATTGCATTTGCATACGTGTTCATCTCATGCATTCGAGCATTTTCCCCGTTGTCCGTTTTGCATTCCGGCGCTTCGTTCTCCTTCGGTGGTCATTTCTAGCTTTCTTTCATGTGTGGGGATTAAACATTTCCGGATTGGAGAGAGACTTGCCAAGCGGCCTTGGTTTACTACCGGTAGACCACCTGTCAAGTTTCGTACCATTTGGACTTCGTTTGATACTCCAACAGTCAACCGAGGGACCGAAAAGGCCTCGTGTGTGTTGTAGCCCAACACCCCTCCAATTTGGCCCAAAACCCACATAACTCTGCTCCATCATCTAGAGCGTTCGATCATGATCGTGTGGCCGAAAACCGCACCTCATTTGGACTCTCCTAGCTCCCTCTACATATAAATCTAAATCCTCTCCCGAAATTCCGGGTCCAAACCACCCCTAACCTAGCCCCCGTCGTCTCTCCGCGCGCCGGACGTGTCTGGACGCACCAGACACCGCCGCCGCCGCCTACCGCGTTCTGCCACGTGGCTCCACTCCGGCCGCCACCGCCGTAGCCCGCTCGGGCCCGGGACAGGCCCTCCCCGGCCAGCGCCTTCCCG
>NC_057803.1:250134420-250145484 GCF_018294505.1 Triticum aestivum
CGCCGGTTCACCTCCGCGCCGGCCGCCTCGACCTTCTACGCCGGCGACGACCGAGGCCGCCGCCTCCTCGCTGACCTCCGCCGCGCGCCGCCGTGGTCCCGCCGTCCTCTACCGCGGCCACCTCGCCGGCGGGTGGGCCACCTCCTCCGCCGGATCTCCTCCTCCGGCGACCCCCCCTAACTCCAGCCACCGCCATCCCCATCGCCGGCAAGCTCGAGGGCAAACCTCGGGATCCGCGCCCGTCAGATCTGGAAAACCCTAGATCCGGTTGACTTTTGCCTCCTCCTAGTATTTTTTTGCATAACTTTATCATGTCGTAACTTTGCATCGGTAGCTCCGATTCATGCATATAGCATATCAAAATATTCATCTCAGAGAGTACATCATTTCATTCCATTGCATCATTTTCATTTGAGTTCATCTTGATGCCCGAAATGCTGTTAGAAGAGGGCTACTTGAGATTATTGTCAGATCTGCTACTCCGTTTAGCTTTTTGTCATTTTTGCCATGATTATTATGTGCATGCTATGCCCTGATGCTCTACATGTGTTTTGTTAAGGGTTTTGTCATCTTTCTAGAGGTGCAACCCATGTATTTTTGTGATGTGTGTGGTGACTAGTGCAAGCTTCCAAAGTGGTGCACTTGCTAATTCTGTTTTCAGGGACTTAGTAATTTCACTAAGTCCTGGAGCTGTTTATCTCATGATGCCATATGTTCATGTTGTTTCCTAGTGATCCGCGCCTCTTTTGAGAATGATCAGTAAGGATGTTTTGTTAATACTATAGTGCTCTATCCATCCATGTCTTTGTTTGAAATTATGGAGCAACCTAGCTTGAGTCAATCGAGCTCTACTTTTGCTACTTTGTGATTCTGGGCAGGTTGTCAACTTGTTTGCAATTTTGCCGATGATGTTGTGGTGGATCCGTGCATGCTATGCTATTGTTCTTGCCATGTCTTGCTTGCATTTTGTGCCTTCTTGATGGGTGTATGATTGTCTTGCCATGAATTGCACCGTAGTGAGTGCATCGAGCTCGTAAACATGCCTACTTGAGTTATGTTTCAGCATGCTCCAGTTTTCACTAAGTCTGTGATCTGATTATGTTTTTGCTATGTTCACATGCTTGTAATTGTATTTTGTGATCCCTTTTGGATCAAGGTCACTAAGGGACTTTTGTTAAGCTCTTTGAGTAGCTCCATGCCATGCTTTTCTTTGCCATGATCAGGTCCTGTAGCATGTAGTTTTGTTGCTCCGAAGAGGGCTACCTGATCTGAAATTCCAGACAAGTGTTAATTTCACTAAGTCTGAGATCTGTTTGCCATGTGCATTTTTGCCATGCTTGTTTGAACCTGTTAATGGATGAATTGGCCGTATCTCAGTGCTAGACTTTTGTTACGCATCTTGTGTGCATCCCTGCCATATATTTTGTTGTCATGTTTGGGTGCTGTAGCATGTTCATTTCGTTGCATTTAGATGCCTACTTGCTGTAAATCGCAGACCGGTGTCATTTTTGAATCGCTTGCCATTTCCAAACCGTAACTCCGATTCCGGCGTTCTTTATATCGTTTTCAAGCGATTTCATCTCATCTTTCCAGTGGCACACTTGTATTTCCAAGTTGAGGCCAGGTTCATGCTTTTCCTGTCATATCTTGCATTTTGCATCCCGCATCGCATCCCGCATAGCATATCATCATTTCATCATATTGCTTGGTCTTGCACGTGGTTGATTGTATACTTGTTGCTTGTTTGTCTTGTTTGGGTAGAGCAGGGAGACGAGTTCGCTAACGAGGATCCCATTGAGTTTGCTTTCGAGGATCCAGTCAACTCTGACAACTGTGCAGGCAAGATGATCATACCCTCGAAATCACTACTATCTTTGCTATGCTAGTTTGCTCGCTCTTTTGCTATGCCAATGCTACGATGCCTACCACTTGCTTTCAAGCCTCCCAAATTGCCATGTCAAACCTTCTAACCCACCATTGTCCTAGCAAACCGTTGATTGGCTATGTTACCGCTTTGCTCAGCCCCTCTTATAGCGTTGCTAGTTGCAGGTGAAGATTGAAGGCCGTTCCTTGTTGGAACATTTATTTACTTGTTGGGATATCATTATATTGCCATGTTATCTTAATGCATCTATATACTTCGTAATGGGTGGAAGGCTCGGCCTCTCGCCTAGTGTTTTGTTCCACTCTTGCCGCCCTAGTTTCCATCATATCGGTGTTATGTTCCCGGATTTTTGCGTTCCTTACACAGTTGGGTTATAATGGGAACCCCTTGATAGTTCGCCTTGATTAAAGCTTTTCCAGCAATGCCCAACCTTGGTTTACCATTTGCCACCTAGCATTTTCTTTCCCTTGGGTTCTGCACACTCAAGGGTCATCATTATTTTAACCCCCCCCCCCCCCGGGGGCCAGTGCTCCTCTGAGTGTTGGTCCAAGCTGTCAGCCGCCGGTGGCTACCAGGGGCAACTCTGGGCTAGCCTACCGGAAGTTTAGACAATCTGAGTGTGCCTTGAGAAAGAGATATGTGCAGCTCCTATCGGGATTTGTCGGCACATTCGGGCGGTGTTGCTGGTCTTGTTTTAACCTGTCGAAGTGTCTTGAATTACCAAGATACCGAGTCTGATCGGAACATCTTGGGAGGAGGTCTATTCCTTCGTTGACCGTGAGAGCTTGTCATGGGCTAAGTTGGGACTCCCCTGCAGGGATTGAACTTTCGAAAGCCGTGCCCGCTGTTTGGGCAGGTGGGAATTTGTTAATGTCCGGTTGTAGATAACTTGAACCTTAATTTAATTAAAATGAATCAACTGAGTGTGTTACCGTGATGGCCTCTTCTCGGCGGAGTCCGGGAAGTGGACACGGTGTTGGAGTAATGTTTGCGCAGGTTGCTCTCTAGTTTCACGCTCGCGCTTTGCCTCCTCTTCTCGCTCTCTTTTGCGAATAAGTTAGCCACCATACTTGCTAGTCGCTTGCTGCAGCCCCTCTCATATTTTACCTTGCTTTACCTATAAGCTTAAGTAGTCTTGATCGCGAGGGTGCGAGATTGCTGAGTCCCTGTGGCTCACAGATTACTATTACACCGGATGCAGGGCTTGATGATTCCGCTCCAGGAGACGCACTTGAGCTCAAGTGGGAGTTTGACGAAGACTCTCAACGTTACTATGTTTCCTTTCCCGATGATCAGTAGTGGTGCCCAGTTAGGGGTGATTGGGACCGTGTCGCATGTTGGGTTATCTTTTATTTTGGCGCCGTAGTCGGGCTATGAGTGTTTGGATGATGTAATGTTATTTATGTACTTGATTGACATGGCGAGTGTAAGCCAACTATGTTATCTCCCCTTTATTATTTATATTACATGGGATGTTGTGAAGATTGCCTAACTTGCGACATATGCCTTCAATACGATTATGTCTCTAAGTCGTGCCTCGACACGTGGGAGCTATAGTTGCATTGAGGGTGTTAAAGTTGTTGTAACACCCTCGATGCGTCTATAGCTCCCATCTGTCGTAACACCCTCGATGCGTCTATAGCTCCCACGTGTCGAGGCACGACTTAAAGACATAATCGCATTGAAGGCATATGTCGCAAGTAAGGTAATCTTTACAACATCCCATGTAATATAATAATAAAGGAGAGATAACATAGTTGGCTTACACTCGCCACGTCAATCAAGGTACATAAATAACATTACATCATTCAAACACTCATGGCCCGACTACGGCGCCAAAATAAAAGATAACCGAACATGCGACACGGTCCCAATCACCCCCAACTGGGCACCACTACTGATCATCAGGAAAGGAAACATAATAACGTTGAGAGTCCTCGTCGAGCTCCCACTTGAGTTCGAGTGCGTCACCTGGAGCGAAATCATCCGGCCCTGCATCTGGTGTAATAGTAATCTGTGAGCCACAGGGACTCAGCAATCTCGCACACTCGCGATCAAGACTATTTAAGCTTATAGGTAAGGCAAGGTAAATATATGTGGAGCTACAGCAAGCGGCTAGCAAATATGGTGGCTAACTTATTAGCAAAAGAGAGCAAGAACAGGAGGCAAAGCACGAGCGAGAAACTAGAGGACAACCTGCGCAAACATTACTCCAACACCGTGTCCACTTCCCGGACTCCGCCGAGAAGAGGCCATCACGGTAACACACTCAGTTGATTCATTTTAATTAAGTTAAGGTTCAAGTTATCAACAACCGGACATTAACAAATTCCCATCTGCCCATAACCGCGGGCACGGCTTTCTAAAGTTCAAATCCCTGCAGGGGAGTCCCAACTTAGCCCATGACAAGCTCTCACGGTCAACGAAGGAATAGACCTCCTCCCGAGACGTTCCGATCAGACTCGGTACCTCGGTTCTTCAAGACACTTCGATAGGTTAAAACAAGACCAGCAACACCGCCCGAATGTGCCGACAAATCCCGATAGGAGCTGCACATATCTCTTTCTCAGGGCACCTCAGATTGTCTTAGGTACGGGTAGGCCAGCCCAGAGTTGCCCCTGGTGGCCACCGGCAGCTGACAGGTGGACCAACACTCAGAGGAGCACTGGCCCGGGGGGGTTTAAATAAGATGACCCTCGGGCTCCGGAAACCCAAGGGAAAAAGAGGCTAGGTGGCAAATGGTAAAACCAAGGTTGGGCATTGCTGGAAAAGCTTTAATCAAGGCAAACTATCAAGGGGTTCCCATTATAACCCAACTGCGTAAGGAACGCAAAATCCGGGAACATAACACCGATATGACGGAAACTAGGGCGGCAAGAGTGGAACAAAACACTAGGCGAGAGGCCGAGCCTTCCACCCTTTACCAAGTATATAGATGCATTAAGATAACAGATAATATAATGATATCCTGATAGAGGCAAAGGTGTCCCGTCTTTCGATGAGATGATGGATATCGCTTTGGTGGAAGTCGACTTTGACGATCCGACTACGAACGTGCGAGGACGTCGCGCCTTAGCAATCGGTAAACCAACTCTGAGAGGTTATTGACCACGCCGGAGCACGATCAACCTGACCACGAGGGTCTGTTTCCTGCGAGCAAACAAAGAACAAGCAAGAAACTGAGATTGCAATCTGGATATTGCGAATATAAGATGAAAGCTTTATTGATCAAGGTGGGGTTCTGTGACGCCTTTGTCTGGTCGTTGAACACAAACGAAGTACGCGAAGTTGCAGCTATGGCGAACTTTTAATCTAAACAAAACCCAAAGTCTAAACGATGCCCTAAAGGTTGTATATATGGAGGAAGAGGGGGGAATTTCGTGGCCCTTGGTGGAGGGGTCCGAAATCAACCCGATCTGTTGTTTCCCCACACATACAGACTCTAAAAATAGCCTATACTTATGTATTTCGAAATTACATGGGCCTGACCCAATAATAAGGTGACGCAGCACCTAAAATAGCCTCGGGACGAAATTTATGAAGTGGCATCTTGTATATTTCGTCCAAGGCTTCATGCACCCATTATGGTGGCTTCAAAGTCCTGAAATCATCACTTGTAACTCCGTTCTTGTTCCCCTTGCGCATGCCATCATCTCCATGCTTGTTCTTGCTCCAATGTTCATCCTTCTCCAAGCTAGGCCCTTCATTTGTAAGCAAAACAAATGTATCCAATTTAGGCAGCATCATATTCTCATGAACATTAGAATCATTACCAAGAAACGAAAGTACCTGGTAATTTAGTTGGCGTGCACGAGCTCTAGTAATTGGTCCAGTATGTATAGCAGCAGGGGCTGTGGGTGTAACAATTGTATTGATGTCCTCATCATCCTCCCCTTCTTGAAATGAAGTCATCCTCGACGGAAGTTCATCTTCCTCACCCAAATAAGGCTTCAAATCTGCAATGTTAAAAGTGGGACTAACCCCAAAATCTGCAGGCAGCTCAAGTTTATATGCATTATCATTTATTTTCTCTAACACCTTAAAGGGACCATAAGCACGTGGCATTAACTTTGATTTGCGCAAATCGGGAAATCTATCCTTACGCAAATGTAACCAAACAAGATCTCCAGGTGCAAACACAACATGTTTTCTACCCTTATCTCCAGCAAGTTTATATTTAGCATTCATGCGCTCAATGTTTTCCTTAGTTAACTCATGCATTTTTAAAATCAATTCAGCATGTTGTTTAGCATCAAAATTAACCTTCTCCGAAGATGGAAGAGGCAACAAATCAATAGGTGCACGAGGTAGGAAACCATACACAACTTCAATAGGGCACATCTTAGTAGTAGAATGCAATGAACGATTATAAGCAAATTCAATATGAGGCAAGCATTCCTCCCACATTTTCTTATTATTCTTCAAAACAGCCCTAAGCATAGTAGACAACGTTCTATTGACTACTTCAGTTTGTCCATCAGTTTGGGGGTGACAAGTAGTACTAAAAAGCAGTTTAGTCCACAACTTAGCCCATAAACATCTCCAAAAGTGGCTAAGAAATTTAGTATCACGATCTGAAACAATAGTATTTGGCACACCATGCAAACGAATAATTTCATGAAAGAACAAATCAGCAACATTAACAGCATCATCGCTTTTATGACATGGTATAAAGTGTGCCATTTTCGAGAATCTATCCACGACAACAAATATGCTATCCCTCCCCTTCTTTGTTCGAGGTAAACCTAAAACAAAGTCCATAGATATATCCTCCCAAGGAACACTAGGTACAGGCAAAGGCATATATAAACCATGAGGATTGAGTCGTGACTTAGCTTTTTGACATGTAGTGCAGCGAGCAATAAAACGCTCAACATCCCATCTCATCTTTGGCCAAAAGAAATGTGTAGCAAGTACGTCCTCCGTCTTCTTCACGCCAAAGTGTCCCATTAATCCTCCTCCATGCGCCTCCTGCAACAACAAAAGACGAACGGAGCTAGCTGGAATGCATAGCTTGTTAGCACGAAACACAAATCCATCGTTAACAACAAACTTGTTCCACATTCTTCCTTCTTTACAATTATGCATTACATCTTTAAAATCAGCATCATGCACATATTGATCTTTGATGGTCTCTAAACCAAATATTTTGAAGTCAAGTTGTGAAAGCATAGTATAGCGACGAGACAATGCATCAGCAATAACATTTTCTTTTCCCTTCTTGTGTTTAATGACATAAGGGAAAGTCTCAATGAATTCAACCCATTTAGCATGTCTACGATTCAGTTTAGCTTGACTTTTAATATGTTTCCAAGATTCATGATCAGAATGTATAACAAATTCTTTGGGCCATAAATAATGTTGCCATGTTTCTAAAGTCCGAACAAGAGCATATAATTCTTTATCATAAGTAGAATAATTCAGACTAGGCCCACTCAATTTTTCAGAAAAGTATGCAACAGGTTTGCCATCTTGTAATAACACACCTCCTAATCCAATTCCACTAGCATCACATTCAAGCTCAAAAGTCTTATTAAAATCAGGAAGTTGGAGTAAAGGAGCATGTGTCAACTTATCCTTCAATACCGTGAAGGCTTCTTCCTGTGCGGTACCCCAAACAAAAGGCACATCCTTCTTTGTAAGCTCGTTGAGAGGTGCAGCAATGGTGCTGAAATCTCTCACAAAACGCCTATAGAATCCAGCGAGGCCAAGAAAACTCCTCACTTGTGTGACCGTTTTGGGCTGCGGCCAACTCTCAATAGCTTCAATCTTGGCTTTGTCAACTTCAATTCCCTGTGGAGTAACAACATAGCCAAGAAAAGATACTCGGTCGGTGCAAAAGGTGCACTTCCCAAGGTTACCAAACAAACGTGCATCACGTAGAGCAATAAAAACAGCACGTAAATGTTCCAAATGTTCTTCCAAAGATCTGCTATAAATCAGTATATCATCAAAATAGACTACCACAAATCGTCCAATGAAAGCACGTAAAACTTCGTTCATTAATCTCATGAAAGTACTAGGCGCATTAGTTAACCCAAAAGGCATGACTAACCACTCATATAATCCAAACTTAGTTTTAAATGCTGTTTTCCATTCATCCCCCAACTTCATACGAATTTGATGGTATCCACTACGCAAATCAACTTTGGAGAATGTTGTAGAGCCACTCAATTCATCAAGCATATCATCGAGCCTAGGAATAGGATGACGATAACGAATAGTAATATTATTAATGCCTCTACAATCAACACACATACATGATGTACCATCCTTTTTCGGCACTAGAATAATAGGAACAGCACAAGGACTAAGGGATTCGCGTATATAACCTTTGTCGAGAAGCTCTTGTACTTGACGCATAATCTCCTTCGTCTCCTCTGGATTGGTACGGTATGGTGCACGGTTTGGCAGTGAAGCACCGGGAATTAAGTCAATCTGATGCTCAATCCCTCGAATAGGCGGTAATCCCGGTGGCACGTCTTGTGGAAAAACGTCAGCGAACTCCTGCAAAATGTTAGTGACAGCAGGAGGCAAAGAGGAAGGCACGTCCTCGAATGAAAATAATGCCTCTTTGCACACAAAAGCATAGCAAACAGATTTGCGGAAATCTAGCTCATCAATATCAGATTTGGTGGCAAATAAACATGCACTTTTCAATTTAATTTCAGAAGCAACACTAGATGGTTTATTATTAGGCTTCATTTGTTGCTCAAATTCTTTTGCCACAATCTGATTTTCACTCTTATTCTTCTCCTGTTGTGCTTTATTAGCTCTATTAATATCATCTTTCAAAATGGAATCAGGAGTCATAGGAAGCAAAGTAATATTTTTATCCTTATGAACAAGAGTATAGTGATTGTTTCTACCATGGTGTACAGAATTTTTATCAAATTGCCATGGTCTACCAAGTAATAAGGAACATGCTTGCATAGGTACCACATCACAATCAACATAATCAGCATATGTAGAGATACTAAAATGCACACGAACAGTACATGTTACCTTAACC
Source organism: Triticum aestivum (assembly GCF_018294505.1). NCBI lineage: Eukaryota > Viridiplantae > Streptophyta > Magnoliopsida > Poales > Poaceae > Triticum > Triticum aestivum. Next base: position 250,143,318 of record NC_057803.1, read on the forward strand.
TTGCCGCTGTTGTTGAACCATTGGATGTACTAAGGATGTGGATGTGGTCTTGTGGTGAGAGAAAGCTTCTCCACCATCTCCATGCTAGCCAAGTTGTTGCAGCTCCCTCCGTCTATTATGACGCGCACAGAACGTTCCTTCACAACTCCCTTGGTATGGAACAAATTGTGCCTCTGATTTTGCTCAGCTTGTGTGACCTGCACACTCAAAACACGTTGAGCAACTAAACATTCATACCTGTCAGCGTCTTCAGGAGCCATTTATTGCGTCTCATGATCAGAATCATCTCCACCATGTTCTTCACGTGTAATAAGAGCCAATGTCTCCTCATCATAGTCACTAGCGGACTCATATCCACCATCCGCAGTAGCAATCATCACACGCGGAGATTTGCATTCCCTCGCATAATGACCTCCTCCCTTACAACGACGACAAATAATATCACTTGTGTGCCCTGTTGATGCCATGGAAGAAGAAGAACGCTGTGCAGGCCCCGCAGGTGCGCTCTTGGCAGATAATGGTGGTTGTGCCTGTTTTCTTGTATCACGGCTGGAGGTGGCACCGGATGGAGGTGCTGGTGCAGTTGAAGTAGAAGATGCACGTGGTGTCCATGATGAAGATCGGCCTGCAGAAAAGTTAGTTCGCCCCAATGCTTGTCGATCCTGCACTTCACGTTCAGCTTTACAAGCAAGATGGAATAAACGAGTGATATTAGTATACCCCTTATAGTCTAGAATGGTCTGAATCTCTCTATTTAATCCACCCAGAAAACGTGCAAGCATAGCTTCATTCTCCTCAACAATACCACATCTAATCATGCCAGTTTGTAATTCCTGATAATATTCTTCTACAGAATTTTTCCCTTGTCTTAAACGCTGCAATTTTTGAAGCAATTCACGTTGATAATATGGTGGAACCCAACGCGTACGCATAGCAGTTTTCAAAGCAGCCCAAGTAGTTGGAATAGGATATAATCTACAATGTTCAGACCACCATACACATGCAAAACTAGTGAAAGCACAAACGGCAGCAGCAACTCGTCTCTCCTCAGGATATTGTAAACATGTAAATCGTTGTTCAGTTTCTAACTCCCAAGTAAGATATATATTAGGAACATATCTACCCTCAAATGGTGGAATATTCAATTTCAGTTTAGGAATATGGACATCATCTCGTACCTGAGGTGGTGGTGCAGGCCTACCATTACGAATATATACCTGAGGTCGACCTGCTGGTGGTGGTACAGGTGGCTGCACGTAGTGTTGATTTTGATCAACCTCATCCTCATAACCTCCCACATAATCATCCTCCTCCGCATCAGCAGCAGGAGCCACAGAAGTATCAACAGCAGCACCAACAGTTTGGCCAAACGCAAGAGGAACACGGCTTGCTCGGCGGAGGTCTGCTTCGCGACGTGGAGGTAGTCGTTGTTGTTGCTGTTGGAGAGGTGCGTTAGCTGCAGCGGGTGGTGGTGGTGGAAGACGCGCGAGCAATTCATTAAACTTGTTATCGAGCTTTGTTTCGAACGTCTTCTCAAAGCCAGTGATCTTCTCCATGGCCTCTTCAAAATTGTTCAGCACATCTTGCACCTGTTCAGTCATCATTTGCTGAAACTTATCATGAAGCTCCTTGTTCGATAAATTCTCCCAGTCAATCTCGTCGGCTTGTGATCCTGGCATGGTTAGCAGCAATAGAAACACACAAGAATATGATCCTACAGACTACGAACAAGTGGTGGTGGTGGGTGTCACAAATCCGTCAAGCAAATCTCAAATTCTTACCAGTTCTTACCCAGCAGCAGGCGGTGATCGGCAACCGTTGTAGTCAAAAACTCTCAACGCTTGGATAGAGCGATTACCAGGGAGAGTCAAACGCACGACGTAGATGTATGTGGAGCTGGGAAGGCTTATAATATGGTAGCAAAAAGGGTCAGCAATAATCATTTCAGAGATGCAAAGTTGAATAAACGCTCAACGACGGTACTGTGCTGGTCCTAGGCTAGACTGTGCTAGAGACGCGAGCCTAGAACACTAACAAAATCACGGCGCGGCACGTAAACAAGGGAAAAGCACACTCTGAATTTTTTTTTCGCTCTTTTTTTTTGCGCTCTTTCTCTTTTTTTTGCGCTGCTTTTTTTTTTGCGAAAAATCACTATAATGGCGAGTGT
>NC_057803.1:250145583-250187781 GCF_018294505.1 Triticum aestivum
TTCAACTGCCCGGACCCAAAAACTGGAAACGGGTCAAAAAAACTTCCTATAATGGCACCTGTCTCAAAACACTCAGAAACACCTAAAAATAGGATAGCCAGAATTTTTTTCGAAAAATGCGTTTTCGAAAAATTTTGGGCCTAAACGGAGCGTGGCTACCCGACTCCGGATTTTTTTTTTGAAACCTACTCCGGCAAGGAAACACGAATCGGAATCTAGATGGATCTCGAAAACAAACCTAATATGACAAGAACTCGGATTGGTGGTGGATATATGGTGGTAGATGGCAGCGGTGGTGGTATATGACAGCTGTGGTGGTATATGGATACGGATTCGAAGCGGTGGCGGATAAGCGGTGGTGGTAGATGGCAGGGGTGATGATGATGGTGCGGCGGCGGCGTGACAACTTATGACCAGAACTCGAAACTCTAAAAGACTAGACTCTAAGACCAGCAACTAGAAACGACGATGCAACCGCAAATTCAACAAAGCAAAACCCTAAAAAGATTATGCAAGGCTCAGATTGGTTCGGATATGATGAACTAACCCTAATATTTTTTTTGGCTTTTTCGTGGACTATAGGTATGAAGAACAGACTCGATCTAAACTACGAAAAACTGTAAAATCTCACCGAGCAACCTGGAAATCTGATACCACTTGATAGAGGCAAAGGTGTCCCGTCTTTTGATGAGATGATGGATATCGCTTTGGTGGAAGTCGACTTTGACGATCCGACTACGAACGTGCGAGGACGTCGCGCCTTAGCAATCGCTAAACCAACTCCGAGAGGTTATTGACCACGCCGGAGCACGATCAACCTGACCACGAGGGTCTGTTTCCTGCGAGCAAACGAAGAACAAGCAAGAAACTGAGATTGCAATCTGGATATTGCGAATATAAGATGAAAGCTTTATTGATCAAGGTGGGGTTCTGTGACGCCTTTGTCTGGTCGTTGAACACAAACGAAGTACGCGAAGTTGCAGCTATGGCGAACTTTTAATCTAAACAAAACCCAAAGTCTAAACGATGCCCTAAAGGCTGTATATATGGAGGAAGAGGGGGGAATTTCGTGGCCCTTGGTGGAGGGGTCCGAAATCAACCCTATCTCTTGTTTCCCCACACATACGGACTCTAAAAATAGCCTATACTTATGTATTTCGAAATTACATGGGCCTGACCCAATAATAAGGTGACGCAGCACCTAAAATAGCCTCGGGACGAAATTTATGAAGTGGCATCTTGTATATTTCGTCCAAGGCTTCATGCACCCATTATGGTGGCTTCAAAGTCCTGAAATCATCACTTGTAACTCTGTTCTTGTTCCCCTTGCGCATGCCATCATCTCCATGCTTGTTCTTGCTCCAATGTTCATCCTTCTCCAAGCTAGGCCCTTCATTTGTAAGCAAAACAAATGTATCCAATTTAGGCAGCATCATATTCTCATGAACATTAGAATCATTACCAAGAAACGAAAGTACCTGGTAATTTAGTTGGCGTGCACGAGCTCTAGTAATTGGTCCAGTATGTATAGCAGCAGGGGCTGTGGGTGTAACAATTGTATTGATGTCCTCATCATATCCCAACAAGTAAATAAATGTCCCAACAAGGAACAGCCTCCAATCTTCACCTGCAACTAGCAACGCTATAAGAGGGGCCGAGCAAAGCAGTGACATAGCCAAACAACGGTTTGCTAGGACATGATGGGTTAGAGGTTTGACATGGCAATTTGGGAGGCTTGAAAGCAAAAGGTAGGCATCGTAGCATTGGCATAGCAAAAGAGCGAGCAATCTAGCATAGCAAAGATAGTAGTGATTTCGAGGGTATGATCATCTTGCCTGCACAGTTGTCAGAGTTGACTGGATCCTCGAAAGCAAACTCAACGGGCTCCTCGTTAGCGAACTCGTCTCCTAGCTCTACCCAAACAATACAAACAAGCAACAAAGACACAATCAACCACGTGCAATGATCAACCAATATGATGCAAACATGGTATGCTATGCGGGATGCGATGCGGGATGCATATGCAAGATTTGACAAGGGATGCATGAACCTGGACTCAACTTGGGAATCCAAGTGTGCCACTGGAAAGATGAGATGAAATCGCTTGAAAACGATATAAAGAATGCCAGAATCGGAGTTACGGTTTGGAAATGGCAAGCGATTCAAATATGACACCGGTCTGCGATTTACAGCAAGTAGCCATCTAAATGGAATGAGATGAACATGCTACAGCACCCAAACATGACAACAAAATACATGGAAGATATTTATTCAAGATGCTTAACAAAAGTCTAGCACTGAGCTACGGCCAATTCATCCATTAACAGGTTCAAACAAGCATGGAAAAAATGCATATGGCAAACAGATTTCAGACTTGGTGAAATTAACACTTGTTTGGAATTTCAGATCAGGTAGCCCTCTTCGGAGCAACAAAACTACATGCTACAGGACCTGAACATGGCAAAGAAAAGCATGGCATGGAGCTACTCAAAGAGCTTAACAAAAGTCCCTTAGTGGCCTTGAGCCAAAAGGGATCAGAAAATACAATTGCAAGCATGTGAACATAGCAAAAGCATAATCAGTTTTCAGACTTAGTGAAAACTGGCACATGCTGAAACATAACTCAAGTAGGCATGTTTACGAGCTCGATGCACTCACTACGGTTAAAGTCATGATAAGCTAAGAATACATCCATCAAGAATACACAAAATGCAAGCTAGACATGGCAAGAACAATAACATAGCATGCACGGATCAACTACAACAACATCGGCAAAATTGCAAACAAGTTGACAATCTGCCCAGATTCACAAAGTAGCAAAAGTAGAGCTCGATTGACTCAAGCTAGGGTGCTCCATATTTGCAAACAAAGACATGGATGGATAGAGCACTACAAGATTAACAAAAACAACTTTACTGATCATCCTCAAAAGAGGCACGGATCACTAGGAAACAACATGAACATATGGCAACCTGAGATAAACAGGTCAAGGACTTAGTGGAATTGCTAAGTCCTTGAAATCAGCACTACCAAATGCCTCACTAGGCAAGCTTGCACTAGTCCCCACACACATCACAAAAATACATGGGTTGGACCTCTGGAAAGATGACAAAACCCTTAACAAAACGTATGTAGAGCATTAGGGCATATCATGCACACAATAACCATGGCAAAATGACAAAAGTCTAAATCGAGTAGCAGATCTGACAATTAACTCAAGTAGCCCTCTTCTAACAGCATTTCAGGCATCAAGATGAACACAAATGAAAATGACGTAATGGAATGAAATGATGTACTCTTTGAGGTGAACATTTTGATATGCTATATGCATGAATCGGAGCTACGGATGCAAAGTTACGAGGCTATGAACATGAGCACTTGGACTAGAAAATTCCGGGGACTTAGAAAAAAAACACCACCAAATCTAGGGTTTCGGTGGCACGCGAACCGAGGTGGCTCCGGCGAGGACTGTAGCTCCGGCGAGGTCGGCTCGTCGGCGGGGAGAAGAAAGGGAGGCGAGGCCGGGCTCTCCCTGGCCGGTGCTGACGGCGGCGGCGGCGGCGGGCTTCGAGGAGCGGCGGGGCGGCGACGACCGCGCGGCGGGGCGGCGACGACCGCGGTGGCCGGAGCGGGTTGAGGGGAGCTCCGGTCGCCGGTGTTGGCGAGGGAGGCAGCGATGCGGCGGCGGATAGCAGGGAGGCGTGGGGCGGCGGATGGGCCTCGGGGGCCGATCTGGGCCTCCCGGGCCGGCGGCGGCGACGAAGTGGGGCGGCGGCGCGGACTAGTGAGGAGGCAACACGTGGCGGTGGCGGGGTCGATCCGGACGTGTCCGGCCCACGGGAAATTGTTCGGCCGCGCGTGGAGACGACGGAGACTAGGGTTTCGGGGAGGGGATCCGAGATTTGGAATGGGGGTTCTTTAAATAGGCATAGAGGGGGCTAGGAGAGTCCAAATGAGGTGCGGTTTTCGGCCACGCGATCGCGATTGAACACTCTAGATGATGGAGCAGGTTTAGGTGGGTTTTGGGCCGAATTGGAAGGGTGTTGGGCTGCAACACACACGCGGCCTTTTCGGTCCCTCGGTTAACCGTTGGAGTATCAAACGAAGTCCAAATGGTACGAAACTTGACAGGCGGTCTACCGGTAGTAAACCAAGGCCGCTTGGCAAGTCTCGGTCCAATTCGGAAATGTTTAATCCCCACATACGAAAGAAAGGTAGAAATGACCACCGGAGGAGAACGAAGCGCCGGAATGTAAAACGGACAATGGGGAAAAAGCTCGAATGCATGAGATGAACACGTATGCAAATGCAATGCACATGATGACAAGATATGAGATGCATGACAACGATAACAACACACGGAGACAAAGACCCGAACCCGAGAATATAAAATAACTTAAAGTCGGAAATGGCAAGAGTTGGAGTACAAATTGGGAAAGTTACATCCGGGGTGTTACAACACTCCATCACTACGAAAGGATCTCTTCCCGAGATCTAGGACTGAAAGAACGCCGGGTACTCAGAACGGAGGTGATCCTCTCGTTCCCAGGTAGCTTCACGGTCGGAATGGTGTGACCACTTGACTTTGAGAAATTTGATTGACTTGTTGCGAGTCTTGCGTTCAGTCTCTTCAAGAATAGCAACGGGGTGCTCACGATATGAGAGATCTTCTTGGAGCTCAATGTCCTCGAAGTTGACGGTGCGGTCAGGAGTCTTGAAGCACTTTCAGAGCAGAGAGACATGGAACACATCATGAACATTTGCAAAGTTTGAAGGAAGCTCGAGTTGATTGGCGAGATCGCCTCTCTTGCTGACAATCTTGAAAGGTCCCACGTATCTGGGGGCAAGCTTCCCTTTGATACCGAAGCGACGAGTACCTTTCATAGGAGAGACACGGAGGTAAACATGATCTCCGATATCGAAAGCCAAATCATGGTGCTTACTATCATATTAGCTCTTCTGGCGGGATTGGGCTGCTTTGAGGTTATCTCGAATGACTTTGCACATTTCTTCTGCCTCTGTGATTAAGTCATTACCCAAAAGCTGGCGTTCACCGGTTTCAGACCAGTTGAGAGGGGTACGGCACTTCCTGCCATACAGAATTTCAAATGGGGCCTGAGCCGAACTTGCTTGAAAACTGTTGTTGTAGGAGAATTCAGCATAAGGAAGACAATCGTCCCACTTCATGCCGAAAGAGATCACACAAGCCCTGAGCATATCTTCAAGAATCTGGTTGACACGCTCGACTTGACCGCTAGTTTGAGGATGGAAAGTTATGCTGAAGCGGATGTTGGTGCCCATGGCCTTCTGAAAAGAATCCCAAAACTTGGAGGTAAAGATGTTGCCACGGTCTGAAGAGATCACTTGTGGAATACCGTGCAGAGAGGCAATACGAGAGGTATAGAGTTCCGCCAATTGAGCTGCAGTGATCGACTCTTTGATAGGCAGAAAGTGAGCCACTTTAGTGAGTTTGTCGATGACAACGAATATAGCATCATTGCCACGCTTGGACTTAGGAAACCCAATCACGAAGTCTATCTCAATGTGGTCAAACTTCCATTCTGGAATGGCAAGAGGTTGGAGGAGACCAGCTGGCCTTTGGCGTTCTGCCTTCACTCTTCTGCAGACATCACACTCATTCACGAATTGAGCAATCTCGCGCTTCATTCGAGTCCACCAATAAGCCTGCTTGAGGTCCTGATACATCTTCGTGCTCCCAGGGTGGATGGAGAGGAGAGAATTGTGAGCTTCGTTCATGATCACTTTACGGAGGTCACCTTTGGGCACAACAATACGATCCTCGAAGAAGAGAGTATCCTTGTCATCAAGGCGGTAGCACTTGTACTTGGGTTGACTCTTGGCAATCCCAATCTTCACCTTTTTCACCATAGCATCAAGACGCTGGGCTTGGCGAATCTGGTCTTCCAAGGTAGGAGAGACTTGAAGGTTGGCAAGGAAATCTTGAGGAACAACTCGCAGATTAAGTTTGCGGAAAGCTTCAAAAAGCTCGGGTTGATAAGGCTTGAGAATCAGACTGTTGCAATAAGCCTTCCTGCTCAATGCGTCAGCAATCACATTGGCCTTGCCTGGAGTATACTCGATACTCGGATTATACTCTTGAATCATTTCGACCCATCGAGTTTGCCTGAGGTTGAGATTAGGCTGAGTGAAAATGTACTTGAGACTCTTGTGATCAGTGAAAATGTCAACTTTTCTTCCCAATAAGAGATGTCTCCAAGTCAAAAGGGCATGCACAACTGCCGCCAACTCGAGGTCATGAGTGGGGTAGTTCTTCAGATGAGGACATGACTACCTTGGATATGACCAAAAATATTGCATATATGCATATTTGTCAGGTGATTTCTAGTGCAAACTATTCAATAATCTATTTATGTTATCCAGAACAAAAATACTTCACACACTTTTGTGTTTTGTCTAATTGCAGGTGTATGGGACATTTGTACAATCCACATATGAAGATAAGGAATAAAGAGATGTTTATTTGCTGTCCAAAAAGTTCTCTCACGTCACTTTTGGCCCAAGAGAAGATAGAGTCCAAGTCTCTCACGTTCTGAATTCAGATTCGGACTGCACAGACATACCTGACTCAAAACGCACACAAGTTTTTCATACGAACTCCGAATTGGGTGATTCTTTTTTTGTTCGAAACTAGATTTCGTGCACTTTCCAACCCAATTGGAATCACCTTCAAATTCGTCCGGAGCGTTGAGTTGTGGACAAAACAATCTGATGCTGCAGCAGAATCCGAGTCAAACTACAAGTCCAAAGGTGTTACATCACCTCCACTTGGGCCCATTGGCCTTGTACGACCTAGATTTAGTTTTAGGCTGCCTTGGGACGACATCCCACCTCCTTGGCCGCCACCCCTTGCTCCTATATAAGTAGATCCATCTAGTAGCTTTTCCTTGGGATTTGTTTAGTTAAAAGTTAGCCATTGCAACTTCGTGTACTTCGTTTGTGTCCAACGACCAGACCAAGACCGCTTCCGGATCCCCACCATTATCAATACTTCATATATATTTGCAATATTCAGATTGCTTTATCATATTCTTGCTCGTTCTTCGATTGCTTGCAGGAATAGACCTTCGTGGTCAGGCTGACCGTGCTTCCAGCATCGTCAGTAACCTCAGGAGATTGGTTTAGCGATTGCTAAGGCGCAACGTCGTGCACGTTTGTAGTCCGATTGTCAAAGTCATCTCCACTAAATTGATAGTTATCATCTCATCGAAAGATCGGGACCCTCGCCTCTGTCATCTTCTCATTAGGTTTCAGTTGGCGAGAGGTATAAGCAACAACTTTCTTCTCTTGCATCAATACTGCGCCAAGACCTTGGAGAAAGGCATCACAAAAGACCTCGTACGGCTTGGATTCATCAGGCGGAGTCAGAACTGGAGCAGTGATCAACTTCTCTTTCAAAGTGTTGAAAGAAATGTCACACTCCGGAGACCAAACGTACTTGACGTGCTTTTGGAGAAGATTTGAGAGAGGCTTCGCGATCTTAGAAAAGTTCTCAACGAATCTTCGATAATAGCTTGCGAGACCGAGGAAGCTACGGAGTTGCTTCAGGTTCTGAGGAGGTTCCCAATTCACAATTGCAAACACCTTCTCAGGATTCACGGCAATGCCCTTGGCAAAGATGATATGACCAAGATAAAGAACCTCATCGAGCCAAAATTCACACTTGGAGAACTTGGTGTAAAACTGATGTTCTCTGAGCTTATCAACTACCAAACACAAGTGCTTGGCATGATCTTCCTTGTTCTTCGAGAAAACCAGAATGTCGTCGAGATAGACCAAAACGAAGTCATTGGTGTAGGCGTTGAAGATGAAGTTCATCATGCGAGAGAAAGTCGGAGGAGCGTTGACGAGGCCAAAAGACATGACAGTGTACTCATATGAACCATAGCTTGTCCTGAAAGCCGTCTTGGGAATATCTTGCTCACGAATTCGAATCTGATGATAACCCATACGGAGGTCAAGCTTGAAGAATACTTGGGCACCTTTGAGTTGTTCGAACAGCTCATTGATGTTGGGAAGTGGGTATTTGTTCTTTATAGTCTTCTTGTTCAATGGACGGTAATCAACACAAAGTCGGTCCGTTCCATCCTTCTTCTTCACAAAAAGAACACCACAACCCCACGGAGAAGAACTAGGCCGGATGAGACCCATTCTTTCTTGAATATCGAGTTGCTTCTTCAGCTCCTTCAACTCTTCAGGTCCGAGCTTGTAAGGACGCTTGCACACATGTTCCGTACCAGGCTCAAGATCGATAACAAATTCAACTGGCCGGTGCGGAGGCATTCCTGGAAGCTCTTCTGGGAAGACGTCTTGATAATCGCAAACGACTGGAATTTGTGAGATAGCATCCAGTTCACCCTTCTCATTGAGAGAAAACAGACGGATAGCATCATCACGAGCGGCAAAGACTATTACATCCTCAGAAGAATGAGTCAATTGAATCTGCCTGGCTGCACAATCAAGCTGAGCCTTGTGCTTAGAAAGCCAATCCATTCCGAGGATAAGATCAATATCCGAATCACCAAGAACCGTTGGAGAAGATAGAAATTTGTAGTCACCCAAAGTGATAGTAACATCCGGAGCAATGGAGTTAGCATGCATGCGCCTACCGGGAGAGACAACTGCTAATGGACTAGGCAAAATTTGCAAATCCAAACCATGCTTAGATGAAAACAGTCTCGAGATGAAACAATGCGATGCACCCATGTCAAAAAGAACTTTTGCAGGAACATCATTAACAGGAAGGTTACCGATGATCACATCTGACGAGTCCTCTGCCTGAGCTACATTCACCATATTGACCTTGGCGTACTTGGGGTTATGCTTGACCACAGCTGTACTTGCCGATCTGACAGGAGGAGGAGGAGGAGGAGGAAGACGCCTCTGGTTGAAACACTTGTTGGCATAGTGATCCTTCTGTTGGCACTTGTTGCACGTGTCCTCTGAAAGCGGACGGTGGTACGGAGCACTCGATCTTGGAGCTTGAGACGCAGTCTTGTTCTGAAAGCCAGGGTTGGGTGGGTGGGAAGAACCACTGCCACCTTTGCTCTTCTGCTGATACGGCTGACGAAACGGAGGAGGAGGAAGCCAACACTTCTGCTGCTTGGCCACTTGAGTAGAGGAAGAAGGAGTAACATCTCTGACTCGCTTCTTGGAAGCATCATACCTCAACTGAGCAGCCTCTTGCTTCAGTGCCATGTTGTAGAACTCATCGTACCTCAAGGGCTCGAAGAGAACAAGAGCTAGCTGAATTTCTTCTCTGAGACCACCCCTGAACTGATATATCATGCTCTTCTCATCAGGAACATCCTGCTTAGCAAAGTGGGCGAGCTTCTGGAACAACTTGTTGTAGTCATAGACAGACAAAGAGCCTTGCTTCAGGTTGCGGAATTCCTCACGCTTTCTTTCAACCACGCTCTGAGGGATATGGTGAGCTCTGAAATCTCGAAGGAAATCCTCCCAAGTGATAACACGTCCACCTCTGGAGTCCTTGTACTGCTGGAACCATTCTGCAGCTTGATCTTTGAGTTGGAAGGAAGCGAACTTGACAAAGTCCTCAGGCCTGACGTTACTGCACTCGAAATGCTTGCACAGATCCACAAGCCAATCGTCAGCATTGGTTGCCTTAACACAATTGCTGAAAGTCTTTGGCCCGTTAGCAAGGAACTGGTTGAGTGTAGCAAAGTGATTCTGATTGTTGCCTTGATTCCCTTGGTTGCCTTGATTGCGCTCTTGAAGAATTTGCATGATCAACTGCGTGTTTGCATTGGTTGCGGCCATCACAGCTTGCCATGCCTCCGGGGGAGGTGGAGGTGGTGGCGGATCAGGATTCAGAGTCGTGCGCGTTGGAGGAGCCATCCTAAAGAAGTTGACATCCATTAGCACATCGATAGACAAATATTGAAGCTGAATCCAACGGAATGAAAATTACAACATATAGTCTTCACATCCGAACAAAATGAACGAATGCATTCCTCTTGAAATGGTCACATATCCATAAATTGAGAAGCCACTTAGAATTAAGGTAGAGAAATAAATCAACAAGGTATGGATCAAGAACCAATAATCGGTAAGAAATCCCAATCTCAAACCAATACCCGTGGAAGAAGAACTAGAGCTACAAGAATTCCCACCTATGAAACTCCCGAACCTTTCCGGTTACGCAATCAGGTGCTGGGGATACAGGGGAAGCATAATATCTCACCCAATTCTAGCAAATCCTACATCCAGCTATATCCATCCTTCAACACATAACCGAGAAAAACTTCAGAAACCATCTACCTCAACCTTCGAAAAGCATCCGTTATACAAGTTATGGCGATACTCCCGAACTCCCGCCCCAGTATTGGGTGGCGTCGAGGTTATCTCACCAACGAACTGCATAAAAGAGTTTTTCGATGTCGGCGTACTAAACTCAGGTATTCCAGAACTGCAACGATAAAATTATGACGACAACACCTCAGAGCTCAACTCCCCGGGACACTTCCACAAAACCCCTGACAGGAGGCACCAAGACAATGTTCTCATCATAAAACTATCGGAAGATTCCAAGATACCCGCGTGATCCTAAATTTTTTTTAGTGAAATTTGAGAAGAGAAGAGTCAAAACTCTACGTCAGGATGTCTTACCAGAGCGATGAGGAGACAGGGAAGTAAAAAAGAATTCCTAAACTCTCTGATATATAATTCCTAATTGACTCAAAACATTTTTCTAGACACAACTCGTCTGCTAAAAACGATCGAGCAATGGGGCTCCTAAGGTCGGGGAAGGCTCTGATTACCAACTTGTAACACCCTCGATGCGTCTATACCTCCCACGTGTCGAGGCACGACTTAGAGACATAATCACATTGAAGGCATATATCGCAAGTAAGGTAATCTCTACAACATCCCATGTAATATAATAATAAAAGGGAGATAACATAGTTGGTTTACTGATGAGGACATGACTACCTTGGATATGACCAAAAATATTGCATATATGCATATTTGTCAGGTGATTTCTAGTGCAAACTATTCAATAATCTATTTATGTTATCCAGAACAAAAATACTTCACACACTTTTGTGTTTTGTCTAATTGCAGGTGTATGGGACATTTGTACAATCCACATATGAAGATAAGGAAGAAAGAGATCTTTATTTGCTGTCCAAAAAGTTCTCTCACGTCACCTTTGGCCCAAGAGAAGATAGAGTCCAAGTCTCTCACGTTCTGGATTCAGATTCGGACTGCACAGACACACCTGACTCAAAACGCACACAAGTTTTTCATACGGACTCCGAATTGGGTGATTCTTTTTTTGTTGGAAACTAGATTTCGTGCACTTTCCAACCCAATTGGAATCACCTTCAAATTCGTCCGGAGCGTTGAGTTGTGGACGAAACAATCTGATGCTGCAGCAGAATCCGAGTCAAACTACAAGTCCAAAGGTGTTACATCACCTCCACTTGGGCCCATTGGCCTTGTACGACCTAGATTTAGTTTTAGGCTGCCTTGGGACGTCCTCCCACCTCCTTGGCCGCCACCCCTTGCTCCTATATAAGTAGATCCATCTAGTAGCTTTTCCTTGGGATTTGTTTAGTTAAAAGTTAGCCATTGCAACTTCGTGTACTTCGTTTGTGTCCAACGACCAGACCAAGACCGCTTCCGGATCCCCACCATTATCAATACCTCATATATATTTGCAATATTCAGATTGCTTTATCATATTCTTGCTCGTTCTTCGATTGCTTGCAGGAATAGACCTTCGTGGTCAGGCTGACCGTGCTTCCAGCATCGTCAGTAACATCAGGAGATTGGTTTAGCGATTGCTAAGGCGCAACGTCCTGCACGTTTGTAGTCGGATCGTCAAAGTCGTCTCCACCAAATCGATAGTTATCATCTCATCGAAAGATCGGGACCCTCGCCTTCATCAAGTGGTATCAGTTTCCAGTTTTCCTAGATTAGATTTATTTTCTTACCTATTGTCCAAGAAAAAGCCACACAAAAAAAGTTAGATCTGTTCATCCTTTATCCAAGCCAGTCTGAGCCTTTGCAATTTTCTATTCATTGCTTGCATAGTTGAATTATCAGTTGCATCGTCGTGTCAGTTGCTGGTCTTAGCGTCTAGTTCCTTTAGAGTTTCGAGTTCTGTTCACATTAGTCACGCCGCCGCTGCATCATTATCCCGTCCGCTATCCACCATCCCATCTATTAATTTCCACCACGTGCTACGCACTGTTCATTGTCATAATCATAGTTGAGGTCATTCACATCTTCGCCTGATCCAATCTGCATCTTATCTAGTTTGTCTTGGAAAGAAAAAAAAAGATAGAGAAAAAAAAGAGAAAAAAGGAAAGAAAAAAAAAAGAAAAAGAGAGAGAAGAAAAAGAAAAAAAAGGGTGAGAAAAAAAAGAGAGAAGAAAAAAAAATTGGATCTATCTAGAATCAATCTCGTACCTGAATTCGGATTGGAATCTGTTTTGCGCACTGTTCAGTAAAACAGGTGTATCTTCCTCATACGAAGTCGGTTTTGGCTCCGTGAGTACTCAAATTGAAGCTAGCAACGAGCCGCATCTAAATAGTTGCAGAAGCTAGTTCAATATTTGACACCTCAAAATCGGCTTCTAAATAGGTCTTTTTGCCCTCCGAAGTTCGTGAACACAGCTTGTTCCAATTTTTCAGGCCAGTTCTAGAATTCTTTGACTCCTCATATCAACTCGGAATTGAGTGATTCTTTTTGCATTGGAAAGCTTGAGTTAGTAGCATTCTTTGAAAGAATTTATCAGAAAATTGTCTCAAACTTTTCAAGAGGAAAGTTGGAGAGAGAGTTGTTGTATATCCTGCTTGGCAGTTGTTTTTCATCATTATTTTTACTGCCGTTGTGATCTTCACTTATATCTTGCTGTCAAGAGCTACTTAGTATCCTTCATTGATGCTAGTTGTGCTACGCCGTGACCTCATTAGTGTTCTAGGCTCGCGTCTCTAGTCCGGTCTAGCCTAGGACCAGCACAGTACCGTCGTTGAGCGTTTATTCAACATTGCATCTTTGAATTGATTATTGCTAATATTTGCTACCATATATAGCCAACCCAGCTCCACATATTTCTACACCGTGTATACGTACGCTCCCCTGGCAATCGCTTTACTCAATATTCGGAGTTACTTGACACCGCTGGTTGCCGATCACCGCCTGCTGCATGGTAAGAACTTGTAAGACATTGATATTTGCTTTACTGTGAGCGTTTTACCACCACATCCTAGTAGTTATAGGAACATTATTTTTGGGTTTTGTTTCTTGTTCTACTAATCATGACAGGATCCAGAGTCAATTCATGGGCTTTGTCGATCGCGGGAGACGTGCCACCACCTTTGCAAATACCACAACCGTCACGAGAGGTGCACAAACATCCAAATGCACATGATCAGGTTAATGTATCTATACCACCATTTAATGGCCGTTTTAAACCTGCTTTATATATTGAATGGGAGTTCGACATATATTTGCTTCCCATAATTTCGATGAACATAAAAAGGTTAAGGTTGCGGTTGGTTCTTTCACTGGTTATGCTTTGGTTTGGTGGAGTGAATATTGTCGGTTACACCCTGATTATATACCTACTACTTGGGATGATTTGAAACTTGCCACGCGACATACTTTCGTCCCTGCTTATTATACTCGTGACATGATTAAGAAGTTGCAACACTTAAAACAAGGTAGTGAAACTGTAACAAAATATTATGATGATTTACAAACTACCTTGTTGCATTCCTCTTTAGAAGAAAGTGAAGATGATTTTATGGATAGATTTTGGGGAGGATTAAACCGTGATATTCAAGAGATACTAATTCATGAAGAGTGTTATCCTATGGACCATTTGTTTCATCTTGCTTGCAAAGCTGAACAGGAAATAAAACGACGTGTTGGCCACGAGGAGAACAAGCGCACGGTGCACATTCCAAGAGTTGATATGATTGTTGCTTCAACTACTAGGCATACTATGACAACCACATCCGTTGTTGTCAGGACTACATCACCTCCACCATGTGACACATCGCCCCCGAGAGTGGCTACATCATCTGAGTTGATCATAAGAGGTAATGACAAAGGTACTGATCTTCCATCTCTACATGAGAATGATGAATGCCTTGTCAATTTGAATGCACCATCTGATGAGCTACCCACTACTTTGATCACACCACCTATTATAGAGGACTACGTTGATAATTTGACTTTGCCATGTGATCAAACAACTGAAATACCAACAATTTTGAGTGCACCCATTGAATTAACTATTGGTGCAAAAGAATCAATGTTTAATCATTTTGATATGACCTCTAATCTTGGTGATAATTCTGTGTTAAATGACTTATTGCATGTTTGCTTATTTAAGCATGTTGTAGCATGTAAATTTGATGCAAGTAAGGTTTATTCACCAATGTTGGGATGGTTTAATGATGAACATTGTCAATCTTTTGAAATGAATAAGAGCTTCACTTATATGTGCAAACTGAGTTGCAATATTTTCATGCCTTCTACTTCTTGTGCTAATTTTTTGGCTTTAGATTTTATGAACTATGCAAGTTACTCATCTATTCATGTGTCATATATGCAAAAATCAAGGGAAGTAAAAATGGATGACATATACATATACAACATGTACACCTTGTCTCTTTTGTTAGCCACATTTCAGATTAAGGAACGCCGAGGACGGCTTTATTTTCAAGAAGGGGAGGATGATGAGGACATGACTACCTTGGATATGACCAAAAATATTGCATATATGCATATTTGTCAGGTGATTTCTAGTGCAAACTATTCAATAATCTATTTATGTTATCCAGAACAAAAATACTTCACACACTTTTGTGTTTTGTCTAATTGCTGGTGTATGGGACATTTGTACAATCCACATATGAAGATACGGAAGAAAGAGATGTTTAACACTCTTCATGAATTAGTATCTCTTGAATATCACGGTTTAATCCTCCCCAAAATCTATCCATAAAATCATCTTCACTTTCTTCTAAAGAGGAATGCAACAAGGTAGTTTGTAAATCATCATAATATTTTGTTACAGTTTCACTACCTTGTTTTAAGTGTTACAACTTCTTAATCATGTCACGAGTATAATAAGCAGGGACGAAAGTATGTCGCATGGCAAGTTTCAAATCATCCCAAGTAGTAGGTATATAATCAGGGTGTAACCGACAATATTCACTCCACCAAACCAAAGCATAACCAGTGAAAGAACCAACCGCAACCTTAACCTTTTTATGTTCATCGAAATTATGGGAAGCAAATATATTTTTTATGTCGAACTCCCATTCAATATATAAAGCAGGTTTAAAACGGCCATTAAATGGTGGTATAGATACATTAACCTGATCATGTGCATTTGGATGTTTGTGCACCTCTCGTGACGGTTGTGGTATTTGCAAAGGTGGTGGCACGTCTCCCGCGATCGACAAAGCCCATGAATTGACTCTGGATCCTGTCATGATTAGTAGAACAAGAAACAAAACCCAAAAATAATGTTCCTATAACTACTAGGATGTGGTGGTAAAACGCTCACAGTAAAGCAAATATCAATGTCTTACACGTTCTTACCATGCAGCAGGCGGTGATCGGCAACCAGCGGTGTCACGTAACTCCGAATATTGAGTAAAGCGATTGCCAGGGGAGCGTACGTATACACGGTGTAGAAATATGTGGAGCTGGGTTGGCTATATATGGTAGCAAAAGATTAGCAATAATCAATTCAAAGATGCAATGTTGAATAAACGCTCAACGACGGTACTGTGCTGGTCCTAGGCTAGACCGAACTAGAGACGCGAGCCTAGAACACTAATGAGGTCACGTCGTAGCACAACTAGCATCAATGAAGGACACTAAGTAGCTCTGGACAGCAAGATATAAGTGAAGATCACAACGGCAGTAAAGATAATGAGGTGAAACAACAGCCAAGCAGGATATATCAACAACTTTGTCTCCAACTTTCCTCTGAAAAAGTTTGTGCCGATTTTTTTGTTTTTTTTTCTTCTCTCTTTTTTTTCTCACACTTTTTTTTTCTTTCTCTCCTTTTTTTTTCTCTGACTTTTTTTTCTCCTTTTTTTCTCTTGTTTTTTCTCTCTCTTTTTTTCTCCCTCTTTCCAAAACAAACTAGATAAGATCCAGATTGGATCAAGTGAAGATGTGAACGATCTCAACTATTATTATGACAATGAATGATGGGTAGCACGTGGTGGAAATTGATGGATGGGTGGTGGACAGCGGAAGAGATAATGATGCAGCGGTGGCGTGACTAATGTGAACAGAACTCGAAACTCTAAACGAACTAGACACTAAGACCAGCAACTCGACACGACGATGCAACCGATAATTCAACTATGCAAGCAATGAAAAGAAAATTGCAAAGGCTCAGACTGGCTTGGACCAAGGATGAATAGATCTAACTCTTTTTTGTGGCTTTTTCTTGGACAATAGGTAAGAAAATAAATCTAATCTAGGAAAACTGGAAATTCTCACCGAGCAACCTGAAAACTGATACCACTTGATAGAGGCGAGGGTCCCGATCTTTCGATGAGATGATAACTATCGATTTGGTGGAGACGACTTTGATGATCCGACTACAAACGTGCACGACGTTGCGCCTTAGCAATCGCTAAACCAATCTCCTGAGGTTACTGACGATGCCGGAAGCACGGTCAGCCTGACCACGAAGGTCTATTCCTGCAAGCAATCGAAGAACGAGCAAGAATATGATAAAGCAATCTGAATATTGCAAATATATATGAGGTATTGATAATGGTGGGGATCCGTAAGCGGTCTTGGTCTGGTCGTTGGACACAAACGAAGTACACAAAGTTGCAATGGCTAACTTTTAACTAAACAAATCCCAAGGAAAAGCTACTAGATGGATCTACTTATATAGGAGCAAGGGGTGGCGGCCAAGGAGGTGGGAGGACGTCCCAAGGCAGCCTAAAACTAAATCTAGGTCGTACAAGGCCAATGGGCCCAAGTGGAGGTGATGTAACACCTTTGGACTTGTAGTTTGACTCGGATTCTGCTGCAGCATCAGATTGTTTCGTCCACAACTCAACGCTCCGGACGAATTTGAAGGTGATTCCACTTGGGTTGGAAAGTGCACGAAATCTAGTTTCCAACAAAAAAGGAATCACCCAATTCGGAGTCTGTATGAAAAACTTGTGTGCGTTTTGAGTCAGGTATGTCTGTGCAGTCCGAATCTGAATCCAGAACGTGAGAGACTTGGACTCTATCTTCTCTTGGGCCAAAAGTGACGTGAGAGAACTTTTTGGACAGCAAATAAACATCTCTTTCTTCCTTATCTTCATATGTGGATTGTACAAATGTCCCATACACCTGCAATTAGACAAAACACAAAAGTGTGTGAAGTATTTTTGTTCTGGATAACACAAATAGATTATTGAATAGTTTGCACTAGAAATCACCTGACAAATATGCATATATGCAATATTTTTGGTCATATCCAAGGTAGTCATGTTCTCATCACATACAAAACTTCAAAAGGGCACATCTTAGTAGTAGAATGCAATGAACGATTATAAGCAAATTCAATATGAGGCAAGCATTCCTCCCACATTTTCTTATTATTCTTCAAAACAGCCCTAAGCATAGTAGACAACGTTCTATTGACTACTTCAGTTTGTCCATCAGTTTGGGGGTGACAAGTAGTACTAAAAAGCAGTTTAGTCCCCAACTTAGCCCATAAACATCTCCAAAAGTGGCTAAGAATTTTAGTATCACGATCTGAAACAATAGTATTTGGCACACCATGCAAGCGAATAATTTCACGAAAGAACAAATCAGCAACATTAACAGCATCATCGCTTTTATGACATGGTATAAAGTGTGCCATTTTCGAGAATCTATCCACGATAACAAATATGCTATCCCTCCCCTTCTTTGTTCGAGGTAAACCTAAAACAAAGTCCATAGATATATCCTCCCAAGGAACACTAGGTACAGGCAAAGGCATATATAAACCATGAGGATTGAGTCGTGACTTAGCTTTTTGACATGTAGTGCAGCGAGCAATAAAACGCTCAACATCCCGTCTCATCTTTGGCCAAAAGAAATGTGTAGCAAGTACGTCCTCCGTCTTCTTCACGCCAAAGTGTCCCATTAATCCTCCTCCATGCGCCTCCTGCAACAACAAAAGACGAACGGAGCTAGCTGGAATGCATAGCTTGTTAGCACGAAACACAAATCCA
Organism: Triticum aestivum; assembly: GCF_018294505.1. Lineage (NCBI taxonomy): Eukaryota > Viridiplantae > Streptophyta > Magnoliopsida > Poales > Poaceae > Triticum > Triticum aestivum. The sequence continues at coordinate 250,163,857 of NC_057803.1, forward strand.
TCGTTAACAACAAACTTGTTCCACATTCTTCCTTCTTTACAATTCTGCATTACATCTTTAAAATCAGCATCATGCACATATTGATCTTTGATGGTGATGAGGACATGACTACCTTGGATATGACCAAAAATATTGCATATATGCATATTTGTCAGGTGATTTCTAGTGCAAACTATTCAATAATCTATTTATGTTATCGAGAACAAAAATACTTCACACACTTTTGTGTTTTGTCTAATTGCAGATGTATGGGACAGTTGTACAATCCACATATGAAGATAAGGAAGAAAGAGATGTTTATTTGCTGTCCAAAAAGTTCTCTCACGTCACTTTTGGCCCAAGAGAAGATAGAGTCCAAGTCTCTCACGTTCTGGATTCAGATTCGGACTGCACAGACATACCTGACTCAAAACGCACACAAGTTTTTCATACGGACTCCAAATTGGGTGTTTCTTTTTTTGTTGGAAACTAGATTTCGTGCACTTTCCAACCCAATTGGAATCACCTTCAAATTCGTCCGGAGCGTTGAGTTGTGGACGAAACAATCTGATGCTGCAGCAGAATCCGAGTCAAACTACAAGTCCAAAGGTGTTACATCACCTCCACTTGGGCCCATTGGCCTTGTACGACCTAGATTTAGTTTTAGGCTGCCTTGGGACGTCTTCCCACCTCCTTGGCCGCCACCCCTTGCTCCTATATAAGTAGATCCATCTAGTAGCTTTTCCTTGGGATTTGTTTAGTTAAAAGTTAGCCATTGCAACTTCGTGTACTTCGTTTGTGTCCAACGACCAGACCAAGACCGCTTCCGGATCCCCACCATTATCAATACCTCATATATATTTGCAATATTCAGATTGCTTTATCATATTCTTGCTCGTTCTTCGATTGCTTGCAGGAATAGACCTTCGTGGTCAGGCTGACCGTGCTTCCAGCATCGTCAGTAACATCAGGAGATTGGTTTAGCGATTGCTAAGGCGCAACGTCCTGCACGTTTGTAGTCGGATCGTCAAAGTCGTCTCCACCAAATCGATAGTTATCATCTCATCGAAAGATCGGGACCCTCGCCTCTATCATTTACACTCGCCACGTCAATCAAGGTACATAAATAACATTACATCATTCAAACACTCATGGCCCGACTACGGCGCTGATGAGGACATGACTACCTTGGATACGACCAAAAATATTGCATACATGCATATTTGTCAGGTGATTTCTAATGCAAGCTATTCAATAATCTATTTATGTTATCCAGAACAAAAATACTTCACACACTTTTGTGTTTTGTCTAATTGCAGGTGTATGGGACATTTGTATAATCCACATATGAAGATAAGGGAAAAGGAGAAGTTTAGATTGTGTTCAAAAAGTCCTCTCACGTCATTTTTGGGCCAAGAGAAGATAGAGTCCAAGTCTCTCACGTTCTGGATTCAGATTCGGACTGCACAGACATACCTGACTCAAAACGCCAACAACTTTTTCATACGGACTCCGAATTGGGTGATTCTTTTTTTGTTGGAAACTAGATTTCGTGCTCTTTCCAACCCAATTGGAATCACCTTCAAATTCGTCTGGAGCGTTGAGTTACGGATGAAACAATCTGATGTTACAGCAGAATCCGAGTCAAACTACAAGCCCAAAGGTGTTGCATCACCTCCACTTGGGCCCATGAGCCTTGTACGACCTAGGGTTAGTTTTAGGATGCCTTGGAACGTCCTCCCACCTCCTTGGCCGCCACCCCTTGCTCCTATATAAGTAGATCCATCTAGTAGCTTTTTCCTTGGGATTTGTTTAGTTAAAAGTTAGCCATTGCAACTTCGTGTACTTCGTTTGTGTCCAACGACCAGACCAAGATCGCTTCCGGATCCCCACCATTATCAATACTTCATATATATTTGCAATATTCAGATTGCTTTATCATATTCTTGCTTGTTCTTCGATTGCTTGCAGGAATAGACCTTCGTGGTCAGGCTGACCGTGCTTCCAGCATCGTCAGTAACCTCAGGAGATTGGTTTAGCAATTGCTAAGGCGCAACGTCGTGCATGTTTGTAGTCGGATCGTCAAAGTCGTCTCCACCAAATCGATAGTTATCATCTCATCGAAAGATCGGGACCCTCGCCTCTATCAGGCGCCAAAATAAAAGATAACCCAACATGCGACACGGTCCCAATCACCCCCAACTAGGCACCTGATGAGGACATGACTACCTTGGATATGACCAAAAATATTGCATATATGCATATTTGTCAGGTGATTTTTAGTGCAAACTATTCAATAATCTATTTATGTTATCCAGAACAAAAATACTTCACACACTTTTGTGTTTTGTCTAATTGCAGGTGTATGGGACATTTGTACAATCCACATATGAAGATAAGGAAGAAAGAGATGTTTATTTGCTGTCCAAAAAGTTCTCTCACGTCACTTTTGGCCCAAGAGAAGATAGAGTCCAAGTCTCTCACGTTCTGGATTCAGATTCGGACTGCACAGACACACCTGACTCAAAACGCACACAAGTTTTTCATACGGACTCCGAATTGGGTGATTCTTTTTTTGTTGGAAACTAGATTTCGTGCACTTTCCAACCCAATTGGAATCACCTTCAAATTCGTCCGGAGCGTTGAGTTGTGGACGAAACAATCTGATGCTGCAACAGAATCCGAGTCAAACTACAAGTCCAAAGGTGTTACATCACCTCCACTTGGGCCCATTGGCCTTGTACGACCTAGATTTAGTTTTAGGCTGCCTTGGGACGTCCTCCCACCTCCTTGACCGCCACCCCTTGCTCCTATATAAGTAGATCCATCTAGTAGCTTTTCCTTGGGATTTGTTTAGTTAAAAGTTAGCCATTGCAACTTCGTGTACTTCGTTTGTGTTCAACGACCAGACCAAGACCGCTTCCGGATCCCCACCATTATCAATACTTCATATATATTTGCAATATTCAGATTGCTTTATCATATTCTTGCTCGTTCTTCGATTGCTTGCAGGAATAGACCTTCGTGGTCAGGCTGACCGTGCTTCCAGCATCGTCAGTAACCTCAGGAGATTGGTTTAGCGATTGCTAAGGCGCAACGTCGTGCACGTTTGTAGTCGGATCGTCAAAGTCGTCTCCACCAAATCGATAGTTATCATCTCATCGAAAGATCGGGACACCCCCGCCTCTATCAAGTGGTATCAGTTTTCAGGTTGCTCGGTGAGAATTTCCAGTTTTCCTAGATTAGATTTATTTTCTTACCTATTGTCCAAGAAAAAGCCACAAAAAAGAGTTAGATCTATTCATCCTTGGTCCAAGCCAGTCTGAGCCTTTGCAATTTTCTTTTCATTGCTTGCATAGTTGAATTATCGGTTGCATCGTCGTGTCGAGTTGCTGGTCTTAGTGTCTAGTTCGTTTAGAGTTTCGAGTTCTGTTCACATTAGTCACGCCACCGCTGCATCATTATCTCTTCCGCTGTCCACCACCCATCCATCAATTTCCACCACGTGCTACCCATCATTCATTGTCATAATAATAGTTGAGATCGTTCACATCTTCACTTGATCCAATCTGGATCTTATCTAGTTTGTTTTGGAAAGAGGGAGAAAAAAAGAGAGAGAAAAAACAAGAGAAAAAAAGGAGAAAAAAAAGTCAGAGAAAAAAAAAGGAGAGAAAGAAAAAAAAAGTGTGAGAAAAAAAAGAGAGAAGAAAAAAAAACAAAAAAATCGGCACAAACTTTTTCAGAGGAAAGTTGGAGACAAAGTTGTTGATATATCCTGCTTGGCTGTTGTTTCACCTCATTATCTTTACTGCCGTTGTGATCTTCACTTATATCTTGCTGTCCAGAGCTACTTAGTGTCCTTCATTGATGCTAGTTGTGCTACGACGTGACCTCATTAGTGTTCTAGGCTCGCGTCTCTAGTTCGGTCTAGCCTAGGACCAGCACAGTACCGTCGTTGAGCGTTTATTCAACATTGCATCTTTGAATTGATTATTGCTAATCTTTTGCTACCATATATAGCCAACCCAGCTCCACATATTTCTACACCGTGTATACGTACGCTCCCCTGGCAATCGCTTTACTCAATATTCGGAGTTACGTGACACCGCTGGTTGCCGATCACCGCCTGCTGCATGGTAAGAACGTGTAAGACATTGATATTTGCTTTACTGTGAGCGTTTTACCACCACATCCTAGTAGTTATAGGAACATTATTTTTGGGTTTTGTTTCTTGTTCTACTAATCATGACAGGATCCAGAGTCAATTCATGGGCTTTGTCGATCGCGGGAGACGTGCCACCACCTTTGCAAATACCACAACCGTCACGAGAGGTGCACAAACATCCAAATGCACATGATCAGGTTAATGTATCTATACCACCATTTAATGGCCGTTTTAAACTTGCTTTATATATTGAATGGGAGTTCGACATAAAAAATATATTTGCTTCCCATAATTTCAATGAACATAAAAAGGTTAAGGTTGCGGTTGGTTCTTTCACTGGTTATGCTTTGGTTTGGTGGAGTGAATATTGTCGGTTACACCCTGATTATATACCTACTACTTGGGATGATTTGAAACTTGCCATGCGACATACTTTCGTCCCTGCTTATTATACTCGTGACATGATTAAGAAGTTGCAACACTTAAAACAAGGTAGTGAAACTGTAACAAAATATTATGATGATTTACAAACTACCTTGTTGCATTCCTCTTTAGAAGAAAGTGAAGATGATTTTATGGATAGATTTTGGGGAGGATTAAACCGTGATATTCAAGAGATACTAATTCATGAAGAGTGTTATCCTATGGACCATTTGTTTCATCTTGCTTGCAAAGCTGAACAGGAAATAAAACGACGTGTTGGCCACGAGGAGAACAAGCGCACGGTGCACATTCCAAGAGTTGATATGATTGTTGCTTCAACTACTAGGCATACTATGACAACCACATCCGTTGTTGTCAGGACTACATCACCTCCACCATGTGACACATCGCCCCCGAGAGTGGCTACATCATCTGAGTTGATCATAAGAGGTAATGACAAAGGTACTGATCTTCCATCTCTACATGAGAATGATGAATGCCTTGTCAATTTGAATGCACCATCTGATGAGCTACCCACTACTTTGATCACACCACCTATTTTAGAGGACTACGTTGATAATTTGACTTTGCCATGTGATCAAACAACTGAAATACCAACAATTTTGAGTGCACCCATTGAATTAACTATTGGTGCAAAAGAATCAATGTTTAATCATTTTGATATGACCTCTAATCTTGGTGATAATTCTGTGTTAAATGACTTATTGCATGTTTGCTTATTTAAGCATGTTGTAGCATGTAAATTTGATGCAAGTAAGGTTTATTCACCAATGTTGGGATGGTTTAATGATGAACATTGTCAATCTTTTGAAATGAATAAGAGCTTCACTTATATGTGCAAACTGAGTTGCAATATTTTCATGCCTTCTACTTCTTGTGCTAATTTTTTGGCTTTAGATTTTATGAACTATGCAAGTTACTCATCTATTCATGTGTCATATATGCAAAAATCAAGGGAAGTAAAAATGGATGACATATACATATACAACATGTACACCTTGTCTCTTTTGTTAGCCACATTTCAGATTAAGCAATGCCGAGGACGGCTTTATTTTCAAGAAGGGGAGGATGATGAGGACATGACTACCTTGGATATGACCAAAAATATTGCATATATGCATATTTGTCAGGTGATTTCTAGTGCAAACTATTCAATAATCTATTTATGTTATCCAGAACAAAAGTACTTCACACACTTTTGTGTTTTGTCTAATTGCAGGTGTATGGGACATTTGTACAATCCACATATGAAGATAAGGAAGAAAGAGATGTTTATTTGCTGTCCAAAAAGTTCTCTCACGTCACTTTTGGCCCAAGAGAAGATAGAGTCCAAGTCTCTCACGTTCTGGATTCAGATTCGGACTGCACAGACATACCTGACTCAAAACGCACACAAGTTTTTCATACGGACTCCGAATTGGGTGATTCTTATTTTGTTGGAAACTAGATTTCGTGCACTTTCCAACCCAATTGGAATCACCTTCAAATTCGTCCGGAGCGTTGAGTTGTGGACGAAACAATCTGATGCTGCAGCAGAATCCGAGTCAAACTACAAGTCCAAAGGTGTTACATCACCTCCACTTGGGCCCATTGGCCTTGTACGACCTAGATTTAGTTTTAGGCTGCCTTGGGACGTCCTCCCACCTCCTTGGCCGCCACCCCTTGCTCCTATATAAGTAGATCCATCTAGTAGCTTTTCCTTGGGATTTGTTTAGTTAAAAGTTAGCCATTGCAACTTCGTGTGCTTCGTTTGTGTCCAACGACCAGACCAAGACCACTTTTCGGATCCCCACCATTATCAATACCTCATATATATTTGCAATATTCAGATTGCTTTATCATATTCTTGCTCGTTCTTCGATTGCTTGCAGGAATAGACCTTCGTGGTCAGGCTGACCGTGCTTCCGGCATCGTCAGTAACCCCAGGAGATTGGTTTAGCGATTGCTAAGGCGCAACGTCGTGCACGTTTGTAGTCGGATCGTCAAAGTCGTGTCCACCAAATCGATAGTTATCATCTCATCGAAAGATCGGGACACCCTCGCCTCTATCAAGTGGTATCAGTTTTCAGGTTGCTCGGTGAGAATTTCCAGTTTTCCTAGATTAGATTTATTTTCTTACCTATTGTCCAAGAAAAAGCCACAAAAAAGAGTTAGATCTATTCATCCTTGGTCCAAGCCAGTCTGAGCCTTTGCAATTTTCTTTTCATTGCTTGCATAGTTGAATTATCGGTTGCATCGTCGTGTCGAGTTGCTGGTCTTAGTGTCTAGTTCGTTTAGAGTTTCGAGTTCTGTTCACATTAGTCACGCCACCGCTGCATCATTATCTCTTCCGCTGTCCACCACCCATCCATCAATTTCCACCACGTGCTACCCATCATTCATTGTCATAATAATAGTTGAGATCGTTCACATCTTCACTTGATCCAATCTGGATCTTATCTAGTTTGTTTTGGAAAGAGGGAGAAAAAAAGAGAGAGAAAAAACAAGAGAAAAAAAGGAGAAAAAAAAGTCAGAGAAAAAAAAAGGAGAGAAAGAAAAAAAAAGTGTGAGAAAAAAAAGAGAGAAGAAAAAAAAACAAAAAAATCGGCACAAACTTTTTCAGAGGAAAGTTGGAGACAAAGTTGTTGATATATCCTGCTTGGCTGTTGTTTCACCTCATTATCTTTACTGCCGTTGTGATCTTCACTTATATCTTGCTGTCCAGAGCTACTTAGTGTCCTTCATTGATGCTAGTTGTGCTACGACGTGACCTCATTAGTGTTCTAGGCTCGCGTCTCTAGTTCGGTCTAGCCTAGGACCAGCACAGTACCGTCGTTGAGCGTTTATTCAACATTGCATCTTTGAATTGATTATTGCTAATCTTTTGCTACCATATATAGCCAACCCAGCTCCACATATTTCTACACCGTGTATACGTACGCTCCCCTGGCAATCGCTTTACTCAATATTCGGAGTTACGTGACACCGCTGGTTGCCGATCACCGCCTGCTGCATGGTAAGAACGTGTAAGACATTGATATTTGCTTTACTGTGAGCGTTTTACCACCACATCCTAGTAGTTATAGGAACATTATTTTTGGGTTTTGTTTCTTGTTCTACTAATCATGACAGGATCCAGAGTCAATTCATGGGCTTTGTCGATCGCGGGAGACGTGCCACCACCTTTGCAAATACCACAACCGTCACGAGAGGTGCACAAACATCCAAATGCACATGATCAGGTTAATGTATCTATACCACCATTTAATGGCCGTTTTAAACCTGTTTTATATATTGAATGGGAGTTCGACATAAAAAATATATTTGCTTCCCATAATTTCAATGAACATAAAAAGGTTAAGGTTGCGGTTGGTTCTTTCACTGGTTATGCTTTGGTTTGGTGGAGTGAATATTGTCGGTTACACCCTGATTATATACCTACTACTTGGGATGATTTGAAACTTGCCATGCGACATACTTTCGTCCCTGCTTATTATACTCGTGACATGATTAAGAAGTTGCAACACTTAAAACAAGGTAGTGAAACTGTAACAAAATATTATGATGATTTACAAACTACCTTGTTGCATTCTTCTTTAGAAGAAAGTGAAGATGATTTTATGGATAGATTTTGGGGAGGATTAAACCGTGATATTCAAGAGATACTAATTCATGAAGAGTGTTATCCTATGGACCATTTGTTTCATCTTGCTTGCAAAGCTGAACAGGAAATAAAACGATGTGTTGGCCACGAGGAGAACAAGCGCACGGTGCACATTCCAATAGTTGATATGATTGTTCCTTCAACTACTAGGCATACTATGACAACCACATCCGTTGTTATCAGGACTACATCGCCTCCACCATGTGACACATCGGCCCCGAGAGTGGCTACATCATCTGAGTTGATCATAAGAGGTAATGACAAAGGTACTGATCTTCCATCTCTACATGAGAATGATGAATGCCTTGTCAATTTGAATGCACCATCTGATGAGCTACCCACTACTTTGATCACACCACCTATTTTAGAGGACTACGTTGATAATTTGACTTTGCCATGTGATCAAACAACTGAAATACCAACAATTTTGAGTGCACCCATTGAATTAACTATTGATGCAAAAGAACCAATGTTTAATCATTTTGATATGACCTCTAATCTTGGTGATGATTCTGTGTTGAATGACTTATTGCATGTCTGCTTATTTAAGCATGTTGTAGCATGTAAATTTGATGCAAGTACGGTTTATTCACCAATGTTGGGATGGTTTAATGATGAACATTGTCAATCTTTTGAAATGAATAAGAGCTTCACTTATATGTGCAAACTGAGTTGCAATATTTTCATGCCTTCTACTTCTTGTGCTAATTTTTTGGCTTTAGATTTTATGAACTATGCAAGTTACTCATCTATTCAAGTGTCATATATGCAAAAATCAAGGGAAGTAAAAATGGATGACATATACATATACAACATGTACACCTTGTCTCTTTTGTTAGCCACATTTCAGATTAAGCAACGCCGAGGACGGCTTTATTTTCAAGAAGGGGAGGATGAGGAGGACATGACTACCTTGGATATGACCAAAAATATTGCATATATGCATATTTGTCAGGTGATTTTTAGTGCAAACTATTCAATAATCTATTTATGTTATCCAGAACAAAAATACTTCACACACTTTTGTGTTTTGTCTAATTGCAGGTGTATGGGACATTTGTACAATCCACATATGAAGATAAGGAAGAAAGAGATGTTTATTTGCTGTCCAAAAAGTTCTCTCACGTCACTTTTGGCCCAAGAGAAGATAGAGTCCAAGTCTCTCAAGTTCTGGATTCAGATTCGGACTGCACAGACACACCTGACTCAAAACGCACACAAGTTTTTCATACGGACTCCGAATTGGGTGATTCTTTTTTTGTTGGAAACTAGATTTCGTGCACTTTCCAACCCAATTGGAATCACCTTCAAATTCGTCCGGAGCGTTGAGTTGTGGACGAAACAATCTGATGCTGCAGCAGAATTCGAGTCAAACTACAAGTCCAAAGGTGTTACATCACCTCCACTTGGGCCCATTGGCCTTGTACGACCTAGATTTAGTTTTAGGCTGCCTTGGGACGTCCTCCCACCTCCTTGGCCGCCACCCCTTGCTCCTATATAAGTAGATCCATCTAGTAGCTTTTCCTTGGGATTTGTTTAGTTAAAAGTTAGCCATTGCAACTTCGTGTACTTCGTCTGTGTCCAACGACCAGACCAAGACCGCTTCCGGATCCCCACCATTATCAATACTTCATATATATTTGCAATATTCAGATTGCTTTATCATACTCTTGCTCGTTCTTCGATTGCTTGCAGGAATAGACCTTCGTGGTCAGGCTGACCGTGCTTCCAGCATTGTCAGTAACCTCAGGAGATTGGTTTAGCGATTGCTAAGGCGCAACGTCGTGCACGTTTGTAGTCGGATCGTCAAAGTCGTCTCCACCAAATCGATAGTTATCATCTCATCGAAAGATTGGGACACCCTCGCCTCTATCAGCACCACTACTGATCATCAGGAAAGGAAACATAATAACGTTGAGAGTCCTCGTCGAACTCCCACTTGAGCTCGAGCGCGTCACCTGGAGCGGAATCATCAGGCCCTGCATCTGGTGTAATAGTAATCTGTTAGCCACAGGGACTCAGCAATCTCGCACCCTCGCGATCAAGACTATTTAAGCTTATAGGTAAGGCAAGGTAAATATAAGTGGAGCTGCAGCAAGCGGCTAACAAATATGGTGGCTAACTTATTCGCAAAAGAGAGCGAGAAGAGGAGGCCATCATTACTCCAACACCGTGTCCACTTCCCGGACTCCGCTGAGAAGAGGCCATCATGGTAACACACTCAGTTGATTCATTTTAATTAAGTTAAGGTTCAAGTTATCTACAACCGGACATTAACAAATTCCCATCTGCCCATAACCGCGGGCACGGCTTTCGAAAGTTCAAATCCCTGCAGGGGAGTCCCAACTTAGCCCATGACAAGCTCTCACGGTCAACGAAGGAATATACCTCCTCCCGAGACGTTCCGATCAGACTTGGTACCTCGGTTCTTCAAGACACTTCGACAGGTTAAAACAAGACCAGTAACACCACCCGAATGTGCCGACAAATCCCGATAGGAGCTGCACATATCTCTTTCTCAAGGCACACTCAGATTGTCTTAGGTACAGGTAGGCCAGCCCAGAGTTGCCCCTGGTGGCCACCGGCAGCTGACAGGTGGACCAACACTCAGAGGAGCACTGGCCCGGGGGGGGTTTAAATAAGATGACCCTCGGGCTCCGGAAACCCAAGGGAAAAAGAGGCTAGGTGGCAAATGGTAAAACCAAGGTTGGGAATTGCTGGAAAAGCTTTAATCAAGGCGAACTATCAAGGGGTTCCCATTATAACCCAACCGCGTAAGGAACGCAAAATCCGGGAACATAACACCGATATGACGGAAACTAGGGCGGCAAGAGTGGAACAAAACACTAGGTGAGAGGCCGAGTCTTCCACCCTTTACCAGGTATATAGATGCATTAAGATAACAGATAATATAATGATATCCCAACAAGTAAATAAATGTTCCAACAAGGAACGGCCTCCAATCTTCACCTGCAACTAGCAACGTTATAAGAGGGGCCGAGCAAAGCGGTAACATAGCCAAACAACGGTTTGCTAGGACATGGTGGGTTAGAGGTTTGACATGGCAATTTGGGAGGCTTGAAAGCAAAAGGTAGGCATCGTAGCATTGGCATAGCAAAAGAGCGAGCAATCTAGCATAGCAAAGATAGTAGTGATTTCGAGGGTATGATCATCTTGCCTGCACAGTTGTCAGAGTTGACTAGATCCTCGAAAGCAAACTCAACGGGCTCCTTGTTAGCGAACTCGTCTCCTAGCTCTACCCAAACAAGACAAACAAGCAACAAAGACACAATCTGATGAGGACATCAATACAATTGTTACACCCACAGCCCCTGCTGCTATACATACTGGACCAATTACTAGAGCTCGTGCACGCCAACTAAATTACCAGGTACTTTCGTTTCTTGGTAATGATTCTAATATTCATGAGAATATGATGCTGCCTAAATTGGATACATTTGTTTTGCTTACAAATGAAGGGCCTAGCTTGGAGAAGGATGAACATTGGAGCAAGAACAAGAACGGAGTTACAAGTGATGATTTCAAGACTTTGAAGCCACCATAATGGGTGCATGAAGCCTTGGACGAAATATACAAGATGCCACTTCATAAATTTCGTCCCGAGGCTATTTTAGGTGCTGCGTCACCTTATTATTGGGCCAGGCCCATGTAATTTCGAAATACATAAGTATAGGCTATTTTTAGAGTCCGTATGTGTGGGGAAACAAGAGATAGGGTTGATTTCGGATCCCTCCACCAAGGGCCACGAAATTGCCCCCCTCTTCCTCCATATATACAGCCCTTAGGGCATCGTTTAGACTTTGGGTTTTGTTTAGATTAAAAGTTCGCCATAGCTGCAACTTCGCGTACTTCGTTTGTGTTCAACGACCAGACAAAGGCGTCACAGAACCCCACCTTGATCAATAAAGCTTTCAGCTTATATTCGCAATATCCAGATTGCAATCTTAGTTTCTTGCTTGTTCTTCGTATGCTCGCAGGAAACAGACCTTCGTGGTCAGGTTGATCGTGCTCCGGCGTGGTCAATAACCTCTCGGAGTTGGTTTAGCGATTGCTAAGGCGCGACGTCCTCGCACGTTCGTAGTCGGATCGTCAAAGTCGACTTCCACCAAAGCGAAATCCACCATCTCATCGAAAGACGGGACACCTTTGCCTCTATCAAGTGGTATCAGATTTCCAGGTTGCTCGGTGAGATTTTACAGTTTTTTAGTAGTTTAGATCGAGTCTGTTCTTCATACCTATAGTCCACGAAAAAGCCACAAAAAAAAATTAGGGTTAGTTCATCATATCCGAACCAATCTGAGCCTTGCATAATCTTTTTAGGGTTTTGCTTTGTTGAATTTGCGGTTGCATCGTCGTGTCTAGTTGCTGGTCTTAGAGTCTAGTCTTTTAGAGTTTCGAGTTCTGGTCATAAGTTGTCACGCCGCCGCCGCACCATCATCATCGCCCCTGCCATCTACCACCACCGCACCGAATCCGTATCCATATACCACCACCAATCCGTGTCCATATACCACCACCGATCCATATCCATATACCACACTTTATACCATGTCATAAAAGCGATGATGCTGTTAATGTTGCTGATTTGTTCTTTCGTGAAATTATTCGCTTGCATGGTGTGCCAAATACTATTGTTTCAGATCGTGATACTAAATTTCTTAGCCACTTTTGGAGATGTTTATGGGCTAAGTTGGGGACTAAACTGCTTTTTAGTACTACTTGTCACCCCCAAACTGATGGACAAACTGAAGTAGTCAATAGAACGTTGTCTACTATGCTTAGGGCTGTTTTGAAGAATAATAAGAAAATGTGGGAGGAATGCTTGCCTCATATTGAATTTGCTTATAATCGTTCATTGCATTCTACTACTAAGATGTGCTCTTTTGAAGTTGTGTATGGTTTCCTACCTCGTGCACCTATTGATTTGTTGCCTCTTCCATCTTCGGAGAAGGTTAATTTTGATGCTAAACAACGTGCTAAATTGATTTTAAAAATGCATGAGTTAACTAAGGAAAACATTGAGCGTATGAATGCTAAATATAAACTTGCTGGAGATAAGGGTAGAAAACATGTTGTGTTTGCACCTGGAGATCTTGTTTGGTTACATTTGCGTAAGGATAGATTTCCTGATTTGCGCAAATCAAAGTTAATGCCACGTGCTGATGGTCCCTTTAAGGTGTTAGAGAAAATAAATGATAATGCATATAAACTTGAGCTGCCTGCAGATTTTGGGGTTAGTCCCACTTTTAACATTGCAGATTTGAAGCCTTATTTGGGTGAGGAAGATGAACTTCCGTCGAGGACGACTTCATTTCAAGAAGGGGAGGATGATGAGGACATCAATACAATTGTTACACCCACAGCCCCTGCTGCTATACATACTGGACCAATTACTAGAGCTCGTGCACGCCAACTAAATTACCAGGTACTGTCGTTTCTTGGTAATGATTCTAATATTCATGAGAATATGATGCTGCCTAAATTGGATACATTTGTTTTGCTTACAAATGAAGGGCCTAGCTTGGAGAAGGATGAACATTGGAGCAAGAACAAGCATGGAGATGATGGCATGCGCAAGGGGAACAAGAACGGAGTTACAAGTGATGATTTCAGGACTTTGAAGCCACCATAATGGGTGCATGAAGCCTTGGACGAAATATACAAGATGCCACTTCATAAATTTCGTCCCGAGGCTATTTTAGGTGCTGCGTCACCTTATTATTGGGCCAGGCCCATGTAATTTCGAAATACATAAGTATAGGCTATTTTTAGAGTCCGTATGTGTGGGGAAACAAGAGATAGGGTTGATTTCGGACCCCTCCACCAAGGGCCACGAAATTCCCCCCTCTTCCTCCATATATACAGCCCTTAGGGCATCGTTTAGACTTTGGGTTTTGTTTAGATTAAAAGTTCGCCATAGCTGCAACTTCGTGTACTTTGTTTGTGTTCAACGACCAGACAAAGGCGTCACAGAACCCCACCTTGATCAGTAAAGCTTTCATCTTATATTCGCAATATCCAGATTGCAATCTTAGTTTCTTGCTTGTTCTTCGTTTGCTCGCAGGAAACAGACCCTCGTGGTCAGGTTGATCGTGCTTCGGCGTGGTCAATAACCTCTCGGAGTTGGTTTAGCGATTGCTAAGGCGCGACGTCCTCGCACGTTCGTAGTCGGATCGTCAAAGTCGACTTCCACCAAAGCGATATCCATCATCTCATCGAAAGACGGGACACCTTTGCCTCTATCACCAAGATTAGAGGTCATATCAAAATGATTAAACATTGGTTCTTTTGCATCAATAGTTAATTCAATGGGTGCACTCAAAATTGTTGGTATTTCAGTTGTTTGATCACATGGCAAAGTCAAATTATCAACGTAGTCCTCTAAAATAGGTGGTGTGATCAAAGTAGTGGGTAGCTCATCAGATGGTGCATTCAAATTGATAAGGCATTCATCATTCTCATGTAGAGATGGAAGATCAGTACCTGTGTCTGATAGAGGCAAAGGTGTCCCGTCTTTCGATGAGATGGTGGATTTCGCTTTGGTGGAAGTCGACTTTGACGATCCGACTACGAACGTGCGAGGACGTCGCGCCTTAGCAATCGCTAAACCAACTCCGAGAGGTTATTGACCACGCCGGAGCACGATCAACCTGACCACGAGGGTCTGTTTCCTGCGAGCAAACGAAGAACAAGCAAGAAACTAAGATTGCAATCTGGATATTGCGAATATAAGATGAAAGCTTTATTGATCAAGGTGGGGTTCTGTGACGCCTTTGTCTGGTCGTTGAACACAAACGAAGTACGCGAAGTTGCAGCTATGGCGAACTTTTAATCTAAACAAAACCCAAAGTCTAAACGATGCCCTAAGGGCTGTATATATGGAGGAAGAGGGGGGAATTTCGTGGCCCCTGATGGAGGGGTCCGAAATCAACCCTATCTCTTGTTTCCCCACACATACGGACTCTAAAAATAGCCTATACTTATGTATTTCGAAATTACATGGGCCTGGCCCAATAATAAGGTGACGCAGCACCTAAAATAGCCTCGGGACGAAATTTATGAAGTGGCATCTTGTATATTTCGTCCAAGGCTTCATGCACCCATTATGGTGGCTTCAAAGTCCTGAAATCATCACTTGTAACTCCGTTCTTGTTCCCCTTGCGCATGCCATCATCTCCATGCTTGTTCTTGCTCCAATGTTCATCCTTCTCCAAGCTAGGCCCTTCATTTGTAAGCAAAACAAATGTATCCAATTTAGGCAGCATCATATTCTCATGAATATTAGAATCATTACCAAGAAACGACAGTACCTGGTAATTTAGTTGGCGTGCACGAGCTCTAGTAATTGGTCCAGTATGTATAGCAGCAGGGGCTGTGGGTGTAACAATTGTATTGATGTCCTCATCATCCTCCCCTTCTTGAAATGAAGTCGTCCTCGACGGAAGTTCATCTTCCTCACCCAAATAAGGCTTCAAATCTGCAATGTTAAAAGTGGGACTAACCCCAAAATCTGCAGGCAGCTCAAGTTTATATGCATTATCATTTATTTTCTCTAACACCTTAAAGGGACCATCAGCACGTGGCATTAACTTTGATTTGCGCAAATCAGGAAATCTATCCTTACGCAAATGTAACCAAACAAGATCTCCAGGTGCAAACACAACATGTTTTCTACCCTTATCTCCAGCAAGTTTATATTTAGCATTCATACGCTCAATGTTTTCCTTAGTTAACTCATGCATTTTTAAAATCAATTCAGCACGTTGTTTAGCATCAAAATTAACCTTCTCCGAAGATGGAAGAGGCAACAAATCAATAGGTGCACGAGGTAGGAAACCATACACAACTTCAAAAGGGCACATGATAGAGGCGGGGGTGTCCCGATCTTTCGATGAGATGATAACTATCGATTTGGTGGAGACGACTTTGACGATCCGACTACAGACGTGCACAACGTTGCGCCTTGGCAATCGCTAAACCAATCTCCTGAGGTTACTGACGATGCCGGAAGCACGGTCAGCCTGACCACGAAGGTCTATTCCTGCAAGCAATCGAAGAACGAGCAAGAATATGATAAAGCAATCTGAATATTGCAAATATATATGAGGTATTGATAATGGTGGGGATCTGGAAGCGGTCTTGGTCTGGTCGTTGGACACAAACGAAGTACACGAAGTTGCAATGGCTAACTTTTAACTAAACAAATCCCCAGGAAAAGCTACTAGATGGATCTACTTATATAGAAGCAAGGGGTGGCGGCCAAGGAGGTGGGAGGACGTCCCAAGGCAGCCTAAAACTAAATTTAGGTCGTACAAGGCCAATGGGCCCAAGTGGAGGTGATGTAACACCTTTGGACTTGTAGTTTGACTCGGATTCTGCTGCAGCATCAGATTGTTTCGTCCACAACTCAACGCTCCGGACGAATTTGAAGGTGATTCCAATTGGGTTGGAAAGTGCACGAAATCTAGTTTCCAACAAAAAAAGAATCACCCAATTTGGAGTCCGTATGAAAAACTTGTGTGCGTTTTGAGTCAGGTGTGTCTGTGCAGTCCGAATCTGAATCCAGAACGTGAGAGACTTGGACTCTATCTTCTCTTGGGCCAAAAGTGACGTGAGAGAACTTTTTGGACAGCAAATAAACATCTCTTTCTTCCTTATCATCATATGTGGATTGTACAAATGTCCCATACACCTGCAATTAGACAAAACACAAAAGTGTGTGAAGTATTTTTGTTCTGGATAACATAAATAGATTATTGAATAGTTTGCACTAGAAATCACCTGACAAATATGCATATATGCAATATTTTTGGTCATATCCAAGGTAGTCATGTCCTCATCATCCTCCCCTTCTTGAAAATAAAGCCGTCCTCGGCGTTGCTTAATCTGAAATGTGGCTAACAAAAGAGACAAGGTGTACATGTTGTATATGTATATATCATCCATTTTTACTTCCCTTGATTTTTGCATATATGACACATGAATAGATGAGTAACTTGCATAGTTCATAAAATCTAAAGCCAAAAAATTAGCACCAGAAGTAGAAGGCATGAAAATATTGCAACTCAGTTTGCACATATAAGTGAAGCTCTTATTCATTTCAAAAGATTGACAATGTTCATCATTAAACCATCCCAACATTGGTGAATAAACCTTACTTGCATCAAATTTACATGCTACAACATGCTTAAATAAGCAAACATGCAATAAGTCATTCAACACAGAATCATCACCAAGATTAGAGGTCATATCAAAATGATTAAACATTGGTTCTTTTGCATCAATAGTTAATTCAATGGGTGCACTCAAAATTGTTGGTATTTCAGTTGTTTGATCACATGGCAAAGTCAAATTATCAACGTAGTCCTCTAAAATAGGTGGTGTGATCAAAGTAGTGTGTTGCTCATCAGATGGTGCATTCAAATTGACAAGGCATTCATCATTCTCATGTAGAGATGGAAGATCAGTACCTTTGTCATTACCTCTTATGATCAACTCAGATGATGTAGCCGCTCTCGGGGGCGATGTGTCACATGGTGGAGGTGATGTAGTCCTGACAACAATGGATGTGGTTGTCATAGTATGCCTAGTAGTTGAAGGAACAATCATATCAACTCTTGGAATGTGCACCGTGCGCTTGTTCTCCTCGTGGCCAACACGTCGTTTTATTTCCTGTTCAGCTTTGCAAGCAAGATGAAACAAATGGTCCATAGGATAACACTCTTCATGAATTAGTATCTCTTGAATATCACGGTTTAATCCTCCCCAAAATCTATCCATAAAATCATCTTCACTTTCTTCTAAAGAGGAATGCAACAAGGTAGTTTGTAAATCATCATAATATTTTGTTACAGTTTCACTACCTTGTTTTAAGTGTTGCAACTTCTTAATCATGTCACGAGAATAATAAGCAGGGACGAAAGTATGTCGCATGGCAAGTTTCAAATCATCCCAAGTAGTAGGTATATAATCAGGGTGTAACCGACAATATTCACTCCACCAAACCAAAGCATAACCAGTGAAAGAACCAACCGCAACCTTAACCTTTTTATGTTCATCGAAATTATGGGAAGAAAATATATTTTTTATGTCGAACTCCCATTCAATATATAAAGCAGGTTTAAAACGGCCATTAAATGGTGGTATAGATACATTAACCTGATCATGTGCATTTGGATGTTTGTGCACCTCTCGTGACGGTTGTGGTATTTGCAACGGTGGTGGCACGTCTCCCGCGATCGACAAAGCCCATGAATTGACTCTGGATCCTGTCATGATTAGTAGAACAAGAAACAAAGGTGTCCCATCTTTCATATATTGATAACTATATACACTCTAGTGTTGCTTCTGAAATTAAATTGAAAAGTGCATGTTTATTTGCCACCAAATCTGATATTGATGAGCTAGATTTCAGCAAATCTGTTTGCTATGCGTTTGTGTGCAAAGAGGCATTATTTTCATTCGAGGACGTGCCTTCCTCTTTGCCTCCTGCTGTCACTAACATTTTGCAGGAGTTCGCTGACGTCTTTCCACAAGACGTGCCACCGGGATTACCGCCTATTCGAGGGATTGAGCATCAGATTGACTTAATTCCCGGTGCTTCACTGCCAAACCGTGCACCATACCGTACCAATCCAGAGGAGACGAAGGAGATTATGCGTCAAGTACAAGAGCTTCTCGACAAAGGTTATATACGCGAATCCCTTAGTCCTTGTGCTGTTCCTATTATTCTAGTGCCGAAAAAGGATGGTACATCACGTATGTGTGTTGATTGTAGAGGCATTAATAATATTACTATTCGTTATCGTCATCCTATTCCTAGGCTAGATGATATGCTTGATGAATTGAGTGGCTCTACAATATTCTCCAAAGTTGATTTGCGTAGTGGCTACCATCAAATCCGTATGAAATTGGGAGATGAATGGAAAACAGCATTTAAAACTAAGTTTGGATTATATGAGTGGTTAGTCATGCCTTTTGGGTTAACTAATGCACCTAGTACTTTCATGAGATTAATGAACGAAGTTTTACGTGCTTTCATTGGACGATTTGTGATAGTTTACTTTGATGACATATTGATTTATAGCAGATCTTTGGAGGAACATTTGGAACATTTACGTGCTGTTTTTATTGCTCTACGTGATGCACGTTTGTTTGGTAACCTTGGGAAGTGCACCTTTTGCACCGACCGAGTATCTTTTCTTGGCTATGTTGTTACTCCACAGGGAATTGAAGTTGATAAAGCCAAGATTGAAGCTATTGAGAGTTGGCCGCAGCCCAAAACGGTCACACAAGTGAGGAGTTTTCTTGGCCTTGCTGGATTCTATAGGCGTTTTGTGAGAGATTTCAGCACCATTGCTGCACCTCTCAACGAGCTTACAAAGAAGGATGTGCCTTTTGTTTGGGGTACCGCACAGGAAGAAGCCTTCACGGTATTGAAAGATAAGTTGACACATGCTCCTTTACTCCAACTTCCTAATTTTAATAAGACTTTTGAGCTTGAATGTGATGCTAGTGGAATTGGATTAGGAGGTGTGTTATTACAAGATGGCAAACCTGTTGCATACTTTTCTGAAAAATTGAGTGGGCCTAGTCTGAATTATTCTACTTATGATAAAGAATTATATGCTCTTGTTCGGACTTTAGAAACATGGCAACATTATTTATGGCCCAAAGAATTTGTTATACATTCTGATCATGAATCTTTGAAACATATTAAAAGTCAAGCTAAACTGAATCGTAGACATGCTAAATGGGTTGAATTCATTGAGACTTTCCCTTATGTCATTAAACACAAGAAGGGAAAAGAAAATGTTATTGCTGATGCATTGTCTCATCGCTATACTATGCTTTCACAACTTGACTTCAAAATATTTGGTTTGGAGACCATCAAAGATCAATATGTGCATGATGCTGATTTTAAAGATGTAATGCAGAATTGTAAAGAAGGAAGAATGTGGAACAAGTTTGTTGTCAACGATGGATTTGTGTTTCGTGCTAACAAGCTATGCATTCCAGCTAGCTCCGTTCGTCTTTTGTTGTTGCAGGAGGCGCATGGAGGAGGATTAATGGGACACTTTGGCGTGAAGAAGACGGAGGACGTACTTGCTACACATTTCTTTTGGCCAAAGATGAGATGGGATGTTGAGCGTTTTATTGCTCGCTGCACTACATGTCAAAAAGCTAAGTCACGACTCAATCCTCATGGTTTATATATGCCTTTGCCTGTACCTAGTGTTCCTTGGGAGGATATATATATGGACTTTGTTTTAGGTTTACCTCGAACAAAGAAGGGGAGGGATAGCATATTTGTTGTCGTGGATAGATTCTCGAAAATGGCACACTTTATACCATGTCATAAAAGCGATGATGCTGTTAATGTTGCTGATTTGTTCTTTCGTGAAATTATTCGCTTGCATGGTGTGCCAAATACTATTGTTTCAGATCGTGATACTAAATTTCTTAGCCACTTTTGGAGATGTTTATGGGCTAAGTTGGGGACTAAACTGCTTTTTAGTACTACTTGCCACCCCCAAACTGATGGACAAACTGAAGTAGTCAATAGAACGTTGTCTACTATGCTTAGGGCTGTTTTGAAGAATAATAAGAAAATGTGGGAGGAATGCTTGCCTCATATTGAATTTGCTTATAATCGTTCATTGCATTCTACTACTAAGATGTGCCCTTTTGAAGTTGTGTATGGTTTTCTACCTCGTGCACCTATTGATTTGTTGCCTCTTCCATCTTCGGAGAAGGTTAATTTTGATGCTAAACAACGTGCTGAATTGATTTTAAAAATGCATGAGTTATCTAAGGAAAACATTGAGCGTATGAATGCTAAATATAAACTTGCTGGAGATAAGGGTAGAAAACATGTTGTGTTTGCACCTGGAGATCTTGTTTGGTTACATTTGCGTAAGGATAGATTTCCTGATTTGCGCAAATCAAAGTTAATGCCACGTGCTGATGGTCCCTTTAAGGTGTTAGAGAAAATAAATGATAATGCATATAAACTTGAGCTGCCTGCAGATTTTGGGGTTAGTCCCACTTTTAACATTGCAGATTTGAAGCCTTATTTGGGTGAGGAAGATGAACTTCCGTCGAGGACGACTTCATTTCAAGAAGGGGAGGATGATGAGGACATCAATACAATTGTTACACCCACAGCCCCTGCTGCTATACATACTGGACCAATTACTAGAGCTCGTGCACGCCAACTAAATTACCAGGTACTTTCGTTTCTTGGTAATGATTCTAATATTCATGAGAATATGATGCTGCCTAAATTGGATACATTTGTTTTGCTTACAAATGAAGGGCCTAGCTTGGAGAAGGATGAACATTGGAGCAAGAACAAGAACGGAGTTACAAGTGATGATTTCAGGACTTTGAAGCCACCATAATGGGTGCATGAAGCCTTGGACGAAATATACAAGATGCCACTTCATAAATTTCGTCCCGAGGCTATTTTAGGTGCTGCGTCACCTTATTATTGGGCCAGGCCCATGTAATTTCGAAATACATAAGTATAGGCTATTTTTAGAGTCCGTATGTGTGGGGAAACAAGAGATAGGGTTGATTTCGGATCCCTCCACCAAGGGCCACGAAATTTCCCCCCCTCTTCCTCCATATATACAGCCCTTAGGGCATCGTTTAGACTTTGGGTTTTGTTTAGATTAAAAGTTCGCCATAGCTGCAACTTCGCGTACTTCGTTTGTGTTCAACGACCAGACAAAGGCGTCACAGAACCCCACCTTGATCAATAAAGCTTTCAGCTTATATTCGCAATATCCAGATTGCAATCTTAGTTTCTTGCTTGTTCTTCGTATGCTCGCAGGAAACAGACCTTCGTGGTCAGGTTGATCGTGCTCCGGCGTGGTCAATAACCTCTCGGAGTTGGTTTAGCGATTGCTAAGGCGCGACGTCCTCGCACGTTCGTAGTCGGATCGTCAAAGTCGACTTCCACCAAAGCGAAATCCACCATCTCATCGAAAGACGGGACACCTTTGCCTCTATCACAATCAACCACGTGCAAGGATCAACCAATATGATGCAAACATGGTATGCTATGCGGGATGCGATGCGGGATGCATATGCAAGATTTGACAAGGGATGCATGAACCTGGCCTCAACTTGGGAATCCAAGTGTGCCACTGGAAAGATGAGATGAAATCGCTTGAAAACGATATAAAGAACGCCGGAATCGGAGTTACGGTTTGGAAATGGCAAGCGATTCAAATATGACACCGGTTTGTGATTTACAGCAAGTAGCCATCTAAATGCAATGAGATGAAGATGCTACAGCACCCAAACATGACAACAAAAGACATGGCAGGTATTTATTTGAGATGCTTAACAAAAGTCTAGCACTGAGCTACGGCCAATTCATCCATTAACAGGTTCAAACAAGCATGGCAAAAATGCATATGGCAAACAGATTTCAGACTTAGTGAAATTAACACTTGTCTGGAATTTCAGATCAGGTAGCCCTCTTTGGAGCAACAAAGCTACATGCTACAGGACCTGAACATGGCAAAGCAAAGCATGGCATGGAGCTACTCAAAGAGCTTAACAAAAGTCCCTTAGTGACCTTGAGCCAAAAGGGATCAGAAAATACAATTGCAAGCATGTGAACATAGCAAAAGCATAATCAGTTTTCAGACTTAGTGAAAACTGGCACATGCTGAAACATAACTCAAGTAGGCATGTTTACGAGCTCGATGCTCTCACTACGGTGCAATTCATGATAAGCTAAGCATACATCCATCAAGAATACACAAAATGCAAGCTAGAAATGGCAAGAACAATAACATAGCATGCACGGATCAACTACAACAACATCGGCAAAATTGCAAACAAGTTGACAATCTGCCCAGATTCACAAAGTAGCAAAAGTAGAGCTTGATTGACTCAAGCTAGGGTGCTCCATATTTGCAAACAAAGACATGTATGGATAGAGCACTATAAGATTAACAAAACATCCTTACTGATCATCCTCAAAAGAGGCATGGATCACTAGGAAACAACATGAACATATGGCAACCTGAGATAAACAGGTCAAGGACTTAGTGGAATTGCTAAGTCCCTGAAATCAGCACTACCAAGTGCCTCACTAGGCAAGCTTGCACTAGTCCCCACATACATCACAAAAATACATGGGTTGCACCTCTGGAAAGATGACAAAACCCTTAACAAAACATATGTAGAGCATCAGGGCATATCATGCACACAATAACCATGGCAAAAATGACAAAAGTCTAAATGGAGTAGCAGATCTGACAATTAACTCAAGTAGCCCTCTTTTAACAGCATTTCGGGCATCAAGATGAAATCAAATGAAAATGATGCAATGGAATGAAATGATGTACTCTCTGAGGTGAACATTTTGATATGCTATATGCATGAATCGGAGCTACGGATGCAAAGTTACGATGCTATGAACATGACCACTTGGACTAGAAAATTCCGGGGACTTAGAAAAAAAACACCACCAGATCTAGGGTTTCGGTGGCACGCGAACCGAGGTGGCTCCGGCGAGGACTGTAGCTCCGATGAGGTCGGCTCGTCGGCGGGGAGAAGAAAGGGAGGCGAGGCCGGGCTCTCCCCGGCCGGTGCTGACGGCGGCGGCGGCGGGCTTCGAGGAGCGGCGGGGCGGTGACGACCGCGCGGCGGG
>NC_057803.1:250188083-250194115 GCF_018294505.1 Triticum aestivum
CGGCCTTGGCGAGGGAGGCGGTGATGCGGCGGCGGGGAGCAGGGAGGCGCGGGGCGGCGGATGGGCCTCGGGGGCCCGATCTGGGCCACTCGGGCCGGCGGCGGCGACGAAGTGGGGCGGCGGTGCGGACCAGTGAGGAGGCGACACGTGGCGGCGGCGGGGTTGATCCGGACATGTCCGGCCCGCGGGAAATTGTCCGGCGGCGCGTGGAGACGACGGAGACTAGGGTTTCGGGGAGGGGATCCGAGATTTGGAATGGGGGTTCTTTAAATAGGCATAGAGGGGGCTAGGAGAGTCCAAATAAGGTGCGGTTTTCGGCCACACGATCGTGATCGAACGCTCTAGATGATGGAGCAGGTTTAGGTGGGTTTTGGGCCAAATTGGAAGGGTGTTGGGCTGCAACACACACGAGGCCTTTTCGGTCCCTCGGTTAACCGTTGGAGTATCAAACGAAGTCCAAATGGTACGAAACTTGACAGGCGGTCTACCGGTAGTAAACCAAGGCCGCTTGGCAAGTCTCGGTCCAATCTGGAAATGTTTAATCCCCACACACGAAAGAAAGGTAGAAATGACCACCAGAGGAGAACGAAGCGCCGGAATGCAAAACGGACAACGGGGAAAAAGCTCAAATGCATGAGATGAACACGTATGCAAATGCAATGCACATGATGACAAGATATGAGATGCATGACAACGACAACAACAAACGGAGACAAAGACCCGAACCCGAGAATATAAAATAACTTAAAGCCGGAAACGGCAAGAGTTGGAGTACAAATTGGGAAAGTTACATCCGGGGTGTTACAGTTGTGCCCACCTCGGTGGCCTGCCGTACCGCCTCTTTGCTCTATAAATACCCCAATATTGCAGAAACCCTAGGGGAGTCGACAAAAATTAATTCCAGCCGCCGCAAGTTCCAGAAACCACGGATCCAATCTAGACACCATCACGGAGGGGTTCATCATCCTCACTGGTGCCTCTCCGATGATGCGTGAGTAGTTCATTGTAGACCTACGGTTCCGTAATTAGTAGCTAGATGGCTTCCTCTCTCTCTCTCTTTTGATTCTCAATACAATGGTCTCTTGGAGTCTATTTGATGTAACTCTTTTTTGAGGTGTGTTTGTTGGGATCCGATGAACTTTAAGTTTATGATCAGATCTATGCTTTTATCCATGAAAGTTATTTGAGTCTTTTGATCTCTTATATGCATGATTACTTATAGCCTCGTATTTCTTCTTCGAATATTTGGTTTAGTTAGGCCGATTAGATCGATTTTTCTTGCCATGGGAAGAGGTGCTTTGTGATGGGTTCGATCTTATGGTGCTTGATCCCAGTGACAGAAGGGGAACCGACACGTGTGTATTGTTGCTATTAAGGATAACAAGATGGGGTCTATTTCTACATAAATAGATCTTGTCTACATCATATCATCGTTCTTATTGCATTACTCCGTTTCTCCATAACTTAATACACTAGATGCATGCTAGATTGCGGTTGATGTGTGGAGTAATAGTAGTAGATGCAGGCAGGAGTCGGTCTACTAATCTTGGTCGTCATGCCTATATAATGATCATTGCCTGGATATCATCATGATTATTTGAAGTTCTATCAATTGCCCAACAGTAATTTGTTTGCCTACCGTGTGCTATTTTTCTCGAGAGAAGTCACTAGTGAAATCTACGGCCCCCGGGTCTCCTCTTTATTATATTCGCCTTCGCAATTTATTTTTAATTCCTTTTATTTTCAGATCTATTAGTATAAAAATACAAAAATACCTTGCTGCAATTTATTATTACTTATTTTGTCTCATGTTCCCGCGAGATCTATTTATCCAATCTACTATAGTTTTATCTATCTTTTTACCCCTGAGGGATTGACAACCCCTCTCTTACATCGGGTTGCAAGTATTTGTTCTTTGTGTATACGAGTTGTCTACGTGGTGTTGTGTGGTTCTCCTACTGGTTCGATAACCTTAGTCTCATCACTGAGGGAAATACCTACCGTAGATGTGCTGCATCATCCCTTCCTCTTTGGGGAAATACCGACGTAGTTCAAGCCGCATCACAGGCTCGCAAATGCCGGCCGGGTTGTAGACGACCATTCCATGTGTGATCAACTACTCTATGTTTGTGGTTTGTCATGGTTGTGGCGGCCATGGCACGCTCTGCTCGCGTCCCTCCACGCGTGCTACCAGTGTTTGGGGCCAGCGCACGATCACATACGTTCGTGCTACCATTATGCATTAGGTTGCACCGGGCGTGGCGCCACGATGCAGTTACTCGCTGCAAAAAAGTGCCATGCGGACGTGTCAAGAATCTAGGCCACCCAGCCCCCATTTATTCTCGCGGCCATTTGCCTTTCATCTCTCAGTACAGGACACAATAATCACACCCACGACGACACGTATAGAGAGGACATCCAGCGGTTCCAATGGCGCTCCCAGTGGTCGATGACGACAACGGGGGGCAGTTCGCCACACATCACATAGTGGCACAAAAAAAGACACATATGTGACATTTTGGGCCGAACAAATTTTTTTTCTGTCATACCTATGACACTTCTATGACGATAATTGTGACAAAAACCAGTATCATCAAAGATGTGGTGGGGTCCTACTTCTATGACAAAAAATCCTGACAGAAAATGGGCTTGTCGTCCTGGGCGGGCCGGAGACGCAGCTGCATGACATTCTTTGGGCCATCCATGACGGAAAAAACTGTGGTAGAAGCGAGGGCGAGGAAAATATCGGGGTGTTCCCAATTATGGTGGGTGGTCGGGGCCGAGCGATGCGCGTTTCTCTCATACACGCACGCGCGTGGGTGCGAGGCGTTGGGCTCTAACTGAACCTGAGCGATTGCACTGCAGGCTACGCGTTACTGAACCCGAGCGATCGATCGATGGCTGTTAACTGAACTTGATCGAGCAATTCCTTCGCTACTGCTACTAACTGAAGCCGATCGATGCTGCCTCTGGATGAATAGTGAGCGTTGCGCGGGGGGAAGGGGTTGGATTAACAGTTCCCGGTGGGGGTGGATGAACAGGACCCCGTGGTGTTGCCTCTGGATGAACAATACCCTGATCGATCGAGCCGATTGGTGATGGATTAACAGGACCCCACGTGGACGGCAGGATTAACAGGACCACCCCGTGGAGGGCAGGATGAACAGGACCACCCCGTGGAGGGCAGGATGAACAGTAGCCCGTGGAGGGGTGGTTGAACAGGAGCCCGTGGAGAGGGCTGGTTGAATAGTAGCCGATGGAGTAGTGTGCGGTGGAGGCTGGATGAATAGGAGCCCGTGGATGAACGGTCGCAAGTGGAGGCTGGAGGAGGTCGACGGTGGATGAATAGTAGCCCGTGGAGGCTGGAGGGGGTCGACGGTGGAGATGAACAGTATCCCATGGAGTCCCGTTTTGCTGTACACCACACCCCTCCTGATGAACAGGCCCCCCGTTTTGACCGTAGCGCTCCAACACAAGTCAGTTTCCTCCGTTTTGCGGTACGCCACACACCTCCCGATCAACAGGACCCCCGTTTCAACCGTAGGAGGTCCGTTTCCTCTGTTTTGCGGTACGCCAGACCCCTCCCGATGAACAGGATACCGTTTCGAACGTGGCCGGTCGAACACGCGGCTGTTTCCTCCATTCTGCGATACGCCAGGCCTCATTTCCATCGGCTGTTCCCTCCAAGCCCTCCCGATGAACACGACGGCGCATTCCGTTCTGACCCAGCTGGTTGGCTCCCCATGAACACGACGACGATGTTGTTTCTCCGTTCCGACCCAGCCATGTACACAAGACCTGGCCGTACGTATGCGCGAGTAGGCGTTCGAGACCCTGCCCGTATGTACGTACGTGGCCGTATTTTCTTTCTTGCACACTGGCCGATGTACGTACATGTACATGCTACGTGCGTGCTTCTACTACGACACGTGTGCGCCTCTACATCGACCAGTATGTACGTACACGTTTGAGACCAGAATGACAACGCTATGT
Source organism: Triticum aestivum (assembly GCF_018294505.1). Lineage (NCBI taxonomy): Eukaryota > Viridiplantae > Streptophyta > Magnoliopsida > Poales > Poaceae > Triticum > Triticum aestivum. Next base: position 250,192,077 of record NC_057803.1, read on the forward strand.
ACGCTTCGACCAGGTGGGTCCCGACTGTCAGGCACTTCCTTGCCCGCGAAGATGTAGCTGGTGGGTCCCAACAGTCAGGGGGTGAATCATTTTTTTTGCCCGGACGCACTTCCTTGCATGCGAAGATGTAGCTGGTGGGTCCCAGCAGTCAGGGGGAAATGTTTTTTCGCGAAATACGGTGGCCTGGCCGGTGGGTCCCCGCTGTCAGGTCGAGGAATAATTATTTTGCGCGTAATAAGGAGGCACTTTCTTGTTGCGGCCGTGGACCCAGCTGTCAGCCTCTCCACGTACAGTCCACGTCCGATGGAAGTCGTTCCTTGACCACATTGACCACGCTGCGCCGAGAGCACCAGGGCGGTAGACGACGGCGAGGCCTAGGAAGGGGACGACGCGGAGCCGGGGAAGACGCGGTAGTGGATGCCCACGCGTAGAGGAGTACGAGGGTTCACTGGTTCACTATGGTGTGAGGCTGCCGTCGCCGTAGAATAACAGGGGGTGTTGGTGAGTAGAGGGATGGCCTGGCCAGCAGTGGGAATAGTAGGGGGCGGTGAGGCCTCCGCGGCAGCACAACCATCCACGGGAGGCATGAGCATGCGGCACGACCAGTGCTGCTTTGGGCGGCTGGAGCAAGAAGACCAGAGGTTGAAGAAGCACTAGGCCGTTGGATGGTCATCGTACGTTCACTAGAGCTAGAATCGTTCATATTGACTAAGTTGACAAAGCACTCTGTCCCCGTCAACTTAGTAGGCCCACAAGTTAGCCTCCCACCAAGGTGGGTCCCAACCAGCAGGGGGGGTATTCATTTTTTTGTGCGTAATAAGGAGGCACTTCCGGTGGGTCGGAGCTGACAGTGGGGGGAACGTTTTTTTCGTGCAATACGGTGGCCTGTCCGATTGGTCCTAGCAGTCAAGGGGAAACTTTTTTTCACGAAATACGGTGGCCCGTCCGGTGGGTCCCTGCTATCAGGTGGAGGAATCATTATTTTCCATGTAATAAGGAGGCACTTCCTTGCTGCGGTCGTGGACCCAGCTGTTAGCCTCTTCACGTACAGTCCACGTTCGATGGAAGCTATTCCTTGACCACATTGACCATGCCATGCCGAGAGCACCAGGGCGGTGGACGACGGCGAGGCCTAGGAAGGGGACGACACGGAGCCGGGGAAGACGCGGTAGTGGAAGCCCGCGCGGAGAGGAGTATGAGGGTTCACTGGTTCGGCTGTGGTGTGAGGTTGCCGTCGCCGCGGAATAACAGGGGGTGTGGGTGAGTAGAGGGATAGCCTGGCCAGCGGTGGGAGTAGTAGGGGGCGGTGAGGCCTCCGCGGCATCACAGTCGGCCACGGGAGGCAGAAGCACGCGGCACGACCAGCGCTGCTTTGGGCGGCTGGAGCAAGAAGACCAGAGGTTGAAGAAGCACTACGGCCGTTGGATAGACATCGTACGGTCACTTCAGCTAGAATCATTTATATTGACTAAGTTGACAAAGCCCTTGGTACGCGTCAACTTAGTAGGCCCACAGGCCAGCTGATGAGGACATCAATACAATTGTTACACCCACAGCCCCTGCTGCTATACATACTGGACCAATTACTAGAGCTCGTGCACGCCAACTAAATTACCAGGTACTTTCGTTTCTTGGTAATGATTCTAATGTTCATGAGAATATGATGCTGCCTAAATTGGATACATTTGTTTTGCTTACAAATGAAGGGCCTAGCTTGGAGAAGGATGAACATTGGAGCAAGAACAAGCATGGAGATGATGGCATGCGCAAGGGGAACAAGAACGGAGTTACAAGTGATGATTTCAGGACTTTGAAGCCACCATAATAGGTGCATGAAGCCTTGGACGAAATATACAAGATGCCACTTCATAAATTTCGTCTCGAGGCTATTTTAGGTGCTGCGTCACCTTATTATTGGGCCAGGCCCATGTAATTTCGAAATACATAAGTATAGGCTATTTTTAGAGTCCGTATGTGTGGGGAAACAAGAGATAGGGTTGATTTCGGACCCCTCCACCAAGGGCCACGAAATTCCCCCC
>NC_057803.1:250195595-250243031 GCF_018294505.1 Triticum aestivum
AGCGCAAAAAAAAAAGAGCGAAAAAAAAATTTCAGAGTGTGCTTTTCCCTTGTTTCCGTGCCGCGCCGTGATTTTGTTGGTGTTCTAGGCTCGCGTCTCTAGCACAGTCTAGCCTAGGACCAGCACAGTACCGTCGTTGAGCGTTTATTCAACTTTGCATCTCTGAATTGATTATTGCTGACCCTTTTTGCTACCATATTATAAGCCTTCCCAGCTCCACATACATCTACGTCGTGCGTTTGACTCTCCCTGGTAATCGCTCTATCCAAGCTTTGAGAGTTTTTGACTACAACAGTTGCCGATCACCGCCTGCTGCTGGGTAAGAACTGGTAAGAATTTGAGATTTGCTTGACGGATTTGTGACACCCACCACCACCACTTCTTCGTAGTCTGTAGGATCATATTCTTGTGTGTTTCTATTGCTGCTAACCATGCCAGGATCACAAGCCGACGAGATTGACTGGGAGAATTTATCGAACAAGGAGCTTCATGATAAGTTTCAGCAAATGATGACTGAACAGGTGCAAGATGTGCTGAACAATTTTGAAGAGGCCATGGAGAAGATCACTGGCTTTGAGAAGACGTTCGAAACAAAGCTCGATAACAAGTTTAATGAATTGCTCGCGCGTCTTCCACCACCACCACCCGCTGCAGCTAACGCACCTCTCCAACAACAACAACGTCTGCCTCCACGTCGCGAAGCAGACCTCCGCCGAGCAAGCCGAGTTCCTCTTGCGTTTGGCCAAACTGTTGGTGCTGCTGTTGATACTTCTGTGGCTCCTGCTGCTGATGCGGAGGAGGATGATTATGTGGGAGACTATGAGGATGAGGTTGATCAAAATCAACACTACGTGCAGCCACCTGTACCACCACCAGCAGGTCGACCTCAGGTATATATTCGTAATGGTAGGCCTGCACCACCACCTCAGGTACGCGATGATGTCCATATTCCTAAACTGAAATTGAATATTCCACCATTTGAGGGTAGATATGTTCCTGATATATATCTTACTTGGGAGTTAGAAACTGAACAACGATTTACATGTTTACAATATCCTGAGGAGAGACGAGTTGCTGCTGCTGTTTGTGCTTTCACTAGTTTTGCATGTGTATGGTGGTCTGAACATTGTAGATTATATCCTATTCCAACTACTTGGGCTGCTTTGAAAACTGCTATGCGTACGCGTTGGGTTCCACCATATTATCAACGTGAATTGCTTCAAAAATTGCAGCGTTTAAGACAACGGAAAAATTCTGTAGAAGAATATTATCAGGAATTACAAACTGGCATGATTAGATGTGGTATTGTTGAGGAGAATGAAGCTATGCTTGCACGTTTTCTGGGTGGATTAAATAGAGAGATTCAGACCATTTTAGACTATAAGGAGTATACTAATATCACTCGTTTATTCCATCTTGCTTGTAAAGCTGAACGTGAAGTGCAGGATCGACAAGCATTGGGGCGAACTAACTTTTCTGCAGGCCGACCTTCATCATGGACACCACGTGCATCTTCTACTTCAACTGCACCAGCACCTCCATCCGGTGCCACCTCCAGCCGTGATTCAAGAAAACAGGCACAACCACCATTATCTGCCAAGAGCGCACCTGCGGGGCCTGCACAGCGTTCTTCTTCTTCCATGGCATCAACAGGGCACACAAGTGATATTATTTGTCGTCGTTGTAAGGGAGGAGGTCATTATGCGAGAGAATGCAAATCTCCGCGTGTGATGATTGCTACCGCGGATGGTGGATATGAGTCCGCTAGTGACTATGATGAGGAGACTTTGGCTCTTATTACACGTGAAGAACATGGTGGAGATGATTCTGATCATGAGACGCAATACATGGCTCCTGAAGACGCTGACAGGTATGAATGTTTAGCTGCTCAACGTGTTTTGAGTGTGCAGGTCACACAAGCTGAGCAAAATCAGAGGCACAATTTGTTCCATACCAAGGGAGTTGTGAAGGAACGTTCTGTGCGCGTCATCATAGACGGAGGGAGCTGCAACAACTTGGCTAGCATGGAGATGGTGGAGAAGCTTTCTCTCACCACAAGACCACATCCTCATCCTTACTACATCCAATGGTTCAACAACAGCGGCAAGGTTAAGGTAACACGTACTGTTCGTGTGCATTTTAGTATCTCTACATATGCTGATTATGTTGATTGTGATGTGGTACCTATGCAAGCATGTTCCTTATTACTTGGTAGACCATGGCAATTTGATAAAAATTCTGTACACCATGGTAGAAACAATCACTATACTCTTGTTCATAAGGATAAAAATATTACTTTGCTTCCTATGACTCCTGATTCCATTTTGAAAGATGATATTAATAGAGCTAATAACGCACAACAGGAGAAGAATAAGAGTGAAAATCAGATTGTGGCAAAAGAATTTGAGCAACAAATGAAGCCTAATAATAAACCATCTAGTGTTGCTTCTGAAATTAAATTGAAAAGTGCATGTTTATTTGCCACCAAATCTGATATTGATGAGCTAGATTTCAGCAAATCTGTTTGCTATGCTTTTGTGTGCAAAGAGGCATTATTTTCATTCGAGGACGTGCCTTCCTCTTTGCCTCCTGCTGTCACTAACATTTTGCAGGAGTTCGCTGACGTATTTCCACAAGACGTGCCACCGGGATTACCGCCTATTCGAGGGATTGAGCATCAGATTGACTTAATTCCCGGTGCTTCACTGCCAAACCGTGCACCATACCGTACCAATCCAGAGGAGACGAAGGAGATTATGCGTCAAGTACAAGAGCTTCTCGACAAAGTGATAGAGGCGAGGGTCCCGATCTTTCGATGAGATGATGGATATCGCTTTGGTGGAAGTCGACTTTGACGATCCGACTACGAACGTGCGAGGACGTCGCGCCTTAGCAATCGCTAAACCAACTCCGAGAGGTTATTGACCACGCCGGAGCACGTTCAACCTGACCACGAGGGTCTGTTTCCTGCGAGCAAACGAAGAACAAGCAAGAAACTAAGATTGCAATCTGGATATTGCGAATATAAGATGAAAGCTTTATTGATCAAGGTGGGGTTCTGTGACGCCTTTGTCTGGTCGTTGAACACAAACGAAGTACGCGAAGTTGCAGCTATGGCGAACTTTTAATCTAAACAAAACCCAAAGTCTAAACGATGCCCTAAGGGCTGTATATATGGAGGAAGAGGGGGGGAATTTCGTGGCCCTTGGTGGAGGGGTCCGAAATCAACCCTATCTCTTGTTTCCCCACACATACGGACTCTAAAAATAGCCTATACTTATGTATTTCGAAATTACATGGGCCTGGCCCAATAATAAGGTGACGCATCACCTAAAATAGCCTCGGGACGAAATTTATGAAGTGGCGTCTTGTATATTTCGTCCAAGGCTTCATGCACCCATTATGGTGGCTTCAAAGTCCTGAAATCATCACTTGTAACTCCGTTCTTGTTTCCCTTGCGCATGCCATCATCTCCATGCTTGTTCTTGCTCCAATGTTCATCCTTCTCCAAGCTAGGCCCTTCATTTGTAAGCAAAACAAATGTATCCAATTTATGCAGCATCATATTCTCATGAACATTAGAATCATTACCAAGAAACGAAAGTACCTGGTAATTTAGTTGGCGTGCACGAGCTCTAGTAATTGGTCCAGTATGTATAGCAGCAGGGGCTGTGGGTGTAACAATTGTATTGATGTCCTCATCATCCTCCCCTTCTTGAAATGAAGTCGTCCTCGACGGAAGTTCATCTTCCTCACCCAAATAAGGCTTCAAATCTGCAATGTTAAAAGTGGGACTAACCCCAAAATTTGCAGGCAGCTCAAGTTTATATGCATTATCATTTATTTTCTCTAACACCTTAAAGGGACCATCAGCACGTGGCATTATGATAGAGGCAAAGGTGTCCCGTCTTTCGATGAGATGGTGGATTTCGCTTTGGTGGAAGTCGACTTTGACGATCCGACTACGAACGTGCGAGGACGTCGCGCCTTAGCAATCGCTAACCCAACTCCGAGAGGTTATTGACCACGCCGGAGCACGATCAACCTGACCACGAAGGTCTGTTTCCTGCGAGCAAACGAAGAACAAGCAAGAAACTAAGATTGCAATCTGGATATTGCGAATATAAGATGAAAGCTTTATTGATCAAGGTGGGGTTCTGTGACGCCTTTGTCTGGTCGTTGAACACAAACGAAGTACGCGAAGTTGCAGCTATGGCGAACTTTTAATCTAAACAAAACCCAAAGTCTAAACGATGCCCTAAGGGCTGTATATATGGAGGAAGAGGGGGGGAATTTCGTGGCCCTTGGTGGAGGGGTCCGAAATCAACCCTATCTCTTGTTTCCCCACACATACGGACTCTAAAAATAGCCTATACTTATGTATTTCGAAATTACATGGTCCTGGCCCAATAATAAGGTGACGCAGCACCTAAAATAGCCTCGGGACGAAATTTATGAAGTGGCATCTTGTATATTTCGTCCAAGGCTTCATGCACCCATTATGGTGGCTTCAAAGTCCTGAAATCATCACTTGTAACTCCGTTCTTGTTCCCCTTGCGCATGCCATCATCTCCATGCTTGTTCTTGCTCCAATGTTCATCCTTCTCCAAGCTAGACCCTTCATTTGTAAGCAAAACAAATGTATCCAATTTAGGCAGCATCATATTCTCATGAACATTAGAATCATTACCAAGAAACGAAAGTACCTGGTAATTTAGTTGGCGTGCACGAGCTCTAGTAATTGGTCCAGTATGTATAGCAGCAGGGGCTGTGGGTGTAACAATTGTATTGATGTCCTCATCACATACCAAGGGAGTTGTGAAGGAACGTTCTGTGCGCGTCATAATAGACGGAGGGAGCTGCAACAACTTGGCTAGCATGGAGATGGTGGAGAAGCTTTCTCTCACCACAAGACCACATCCACATCCTTACTACATCCAATGGTTCAACAACAGCGGCAAGGTTAAGGTAACACGTACTGTTCGTGTGCATTTTAGTATCTCTACATATGCTGATTATGTTGATTGTGATGTGGTACCTATGCAAGCATGTTCCTTATTACTTGGTAGACCATGGCAATTTGATAAAAATTCTGTACACCATGGTAGAAACAATCACTATACTCTTGTTCATAAGGATAAAAATATTACTTTGCTTCCTATGACTCCTGATTCCATTTTGAAAGATGATATTAATAGAGCTAATAAAGCAAAACAGGAGAAGAATAAGAGTGAAAATCAGATTGTGGCAATAGAATTTGAGCAACAAATGAAGCCTAATAATAAACCATCTAGTGTTGCTTCTGAAATTAAATTGAAAAGTGCATGTTTATTTGCCACCAAATCTGATATTGATGAGCTAGATTTCAGCAAATCTGTTTGCTATGCTTTTGTGTGCAAAGAGGCATTATTTTCATTCGAGGACGTGCCTTCCTCTTTGCCTCCTGCTGTCACTAACATTTTGCAGGAGTTCGCTGACGTTTTTCCACAAGACGTGCCACCGGGATTACCGCCTATTCGAGGGATTGAGCATCAGATCAACTTAATTCCCGGTGCTTCACTGCCAAACCGTGCACCATACCGTACCAATCCAGAGGAGACGAAGGAGATTATGCGTCAAGTACAAGAGCTTCTCGACAAAGGTTATATACGCGAATCCCTTAGTCCTTGTGCTGTTCCTATTATTCTAGTGCCGAAAAAGGATGGAACATCACGTATGTGTGTTGATTGTAGAGGCATTAATAATATTACTATTCGTTATCGTCATCCTATTCCTAGGCTAGATGATATGCTTGATGAATTGAGTGGCTCTACAGTATTCTCCAAAGTTGATTTGCGTAGTGGCTACCATCAAATTCGAATGAAATTGGGAGATGAATGGAAAACAGCATTTAAAACTAAGTTTGGATTATATGAGTGGTTAGTCATGCCTTTTGGGTTAACTAATGCACCTAGTACTTTCATGAGATTAATGAACGAAGTTTTACGTGCTTTCATTGGACGATTTGTGGTAGTTTACTTTGATGACATATTGATTTATAGCAGATCTTTGGAGGAACATTTGGAACATTTACGTGCTGTTTTTATTGCTCTACGTGATGCACGTTTGTTTGGTAACCTTGGGAAGTGCACCTTTTGCACCGACCGAGTATCTTTTCTTGGCTATGTTGTTACTCCACAGGGAATTGAAGTTGATAAAGTCAAGATTGAAGCTATTGAGAGTTGGCCGCAGCCCAAAACGGTCACACAAGTGAGGAGTTTTCTTGGCCTCGCTGGATTCTATAGGCGTTTTGTGAGAGATTTCAGCACCATTGCTACACCTCTCAATGAGCTTACAAAGAAAGATGTGCCTTTTCTTTGGGGTACCGCACAGGAAGAAGCCTTCACGGTATTGAAAGATAAGTTGACACATGCTCCTTTACTCCAACTTCCTGATTTTAATAAGACTTTTGAGCTTGAATGTGATGCTAGTGGAATTGGATTAGGAGGTGTGTTATTACAAGATGGCAAACCTGTTGCATACTTTTCTGAAAAATTGAGTGGGCCTAGTCTGAATTATTCTACTTATGATAAAGAATTATATGCTCTTGTTCGGACTTTAGAAACATGGCAACATTATTTATGGCCCAAAGAATTTATTATACATTCTGATCATGAATCATTGAAACATATTAAAAGTCAAGCTAAACTGAATCGTAGACATGCTAAATGGGTTGAATTCATTGAGACTTTCCCTTATGTCATTAAACACAAGAACGGAAAAGAAAATGTTATTGCTGATGCTTTGTCTCGTCGCTATACTATGCTTTCACAACTTGACTTCAAAATATTTGGTTTGGAGACCATCAAAGATCAATATGTGCATGATGCTGATTTTAAAGATGTAATGCATAATTGTAAAGAAGGAAGAATGTGGAACAAGTTTGTTGTTAACGATGGATTTGTGTTTCGTGCTAACAAGCTATGCATTCCAGCTAGCTCCGTTCGTCTTTTGTTGTTGCAGGAGGCGCATGGAGGAGGATTAATGGGACACTTTGGCGTGAAGAAGACGGAGGACGTACTTGCTACACATTTCTTTTGGCCAAAGATGAGACGGGATGTTGAGCGTTTTATTGCTCGCTGCACTACATGTCAAAAAGCTAAGTCACGCCTCAATCCTCATGGTTTATATATGCCTTTGCCTGTACCTAGTGTTCCTTGGGAGGATATATCTATGGACTTTGTTTTAGGTTTACCTCGAACAAAGAAGGGGAGGGATAACATATTTGTTGTCGTGGATAGATTCTCGAAAATGGCACACTTTATACCATGTCATAAAAGCGATGATGCTATTAATGTTGCTGATTTGTTCTTTCGTGAAATTATTCGCTTGCATGGTGTGCCAAATACTATTGTTTCAGATCGTGATACTAAATTTCTTAGCCACTTTTGGAGATGTTTATGGGCTAAGTTGGGGACTAAACTGCTTTTTAGTACTACTTGTCACCCCCAAACTGATGGACAAACTGAAGTAGTCAATAGAACGTTGTCTACTATGCTTAGGGCTGTTTTGAAGAATAATAAGAAAATGTGGGAGGAATGCTTGCCTCATATTGAATTTGCTTATAATCGTTCATTGCATTCTACTACTGAGATGTGCCCTTTTGAAGTTGTGTATGGTTTCCTACCTCGTGCACCTATTGATTTGTTGCCTCTTCCATCTTCGGAGAAGGTTAATTTTGATGCTAAACAACGTGTTGAATTGATTTTAAAAATGCATGAGTTAACTAAGGAAAACATTGAGCGCATGAATGCTAAATATAAACTTGCTGGAGATAAGGGTAGAAAACATGTTGTGTTTGCACCTGGAGATCTTGTTTGGTTACATTTGCGTAAGGATAGATTTCCTGATTTGCGCAAATCAAAGTTAATGCCACGTGCTGATGGTCCCTTTAAGGTGTTAGAGAAAATAAATGATAATGCATATAAACTTGAGCTGCCTGCAAATTTTGGGGTTAGTCCCACTTTTAACATTGCAGATTTGAAGCCTTATTTGGGTGAGGAAGATGAACTTCCGTCGAGGACGACTTCATTTCAAGAAGGGGAGGATGATGAGGACATCAATACAATTGTTACACCCACAGCCCCTGTTGCTATACATATTGGACCAATTACTAGAGCTCGTGCACGCCAACTAAATTACCAGGTACTTTCGTTTCTTGGTAATGATTCTAATGTTCATGAGAATATGATGCTGCCTAAATTGGATACATTTGTTTTGCTTACAAATGAAGGGCCTAGCTTGGAGAAGGATGAACATTGGAGCAAGAACAAGCATGGAGATGATGGCATGCGCAAGGGAAACAAGAACGGAGTTACAAGTGATGATTTCAGGACTTTGAAGCCACCATAATGGGTGCATGAAGCCTTGGACGAAATATACAAGACGCCACTTCATAAATTTCGTCCCGAGGCTATTTTAGGTGCTGCGTCACCTTATTATTGGGCCAGGCCCATGTAATTTCGAAATACATAAGTATAGGCTATTTTTAGAGTCCGTATGTGTGGGGAAACAGAGATAGGGTTGATTTCGGACCCCTCCACCAAGGGCCACGAAATTCCCCCCCTCTTCCTCCATATATACAGCCCTTAGGGCATCGTTTAGACTTTGGGTTTTGTTTAGATTAAAAGTTCGCCATAGCTGCAACTTCGCGTACTTCGTTTGTGTTCAACGACCAGACAAAGGCGTCACAGAACCCCACCTTGATCAATAAAGCTTTCATCTTATATTCGCAATATCCAGATTGCAATCTTAGTTTCTTGCTTGTTCTTTGTTTGCTCGCAGGAAACAGACCTTCGTGGTCAGGTTGATCGTGCTCCGGCGTGGTCAATAACCTCTCGGAGTTGGTTTAGCGATTGCTAAGGCGCGACGTCCTCGCACGTTCGTAGTCGGATCGTCAAAGTCGACTTCCACCAAAGCGAAATCCACCATCTCATCGAAAGACGGAACACCTTTGCCTCTATCACCAGCCTCCGAAACGGTGCGCCCAAGATGTCAGGGGGAGGAATCATTTTTTGGGCGGCTGAAGCAAATATCCGAGATTGAAGAAGAAGCACGACATCCGTTGGATGGACATCCAACGACCACAGCTGCCAGAACCGTGTGTTGTTAACAAAGCCTTGCATACGCGCCTGATACGTATGCGTCGTATCTACTTTACCAAACACTTTTGCCCTTGTCTTGGAGCCTAACTTGCATGATTTGAATGGAACTAACCTGGACTGACGCTGTTTTCAGCAGAATTGCCATGGTGTTATTTATGTGCAGAAACAAAAGTTCTCGGAATGACCTGAAACTTCACGGAACATCTTTTCAGAAACAATAAAAAATCCTTGCAAAATATGAAGACTAGGGGGCCCACACCCTAGCCACGAGGGTGGGGGCGAGCCTGCCCCCCTAGGGCGCGCCCCCTACCTCGTGGGACCCTTGAGCTCCTCCGACCTCAACTCCAACTCTATATATTTGGTTTCGGAGAGAAAAAAATCAGAGAGAAGGATTCATCGCGTTTTACGATACGGAGCCGCCGCCAAGCCCTAAAACCTCCCGAGAGGGCTAATCTGGAGTCCGTTCGGGGCTCCGGAGAGGGGAATCCATCGCCATCGTCATCATCAACCTTCCTCCATCACCAATTTCATGATGCTCACCGTCGTGCGTGAGTAATTCCATCGTAGGCTTGCTAGACGGTGATGGGTTGGATGAGATTTATCATGTAATCGAGTTAGTTTTGTTAGGGTTTGATCCCTAGTATCCACTATGTTCTGAGATTGATGTTGCTATGACTTTGCTATGCTTAATGCTTGTCACTAGGGCCCGAGTGCCATGATTTCAGATCTAAACCTATTATGTTTTCATCAATATATGAGAGTTCTTGATACTATCTTGCAAGTCTATAGTCACCTATTATGTGTTATGATCCGTTAACCCGGAAGTGACAATAATCGGGATACTTACTGGTGATGACCGTAGTTTGAGGAGTTCATGTATTCACTATGTGTTAATGCTTTGGTCCGGTACTCTATTAAAAGGAGGCCTTAATATCCCTTAGTTTCCGCTAGGACCCCGCTGCCACGGGAGGGTAGGACAAAAGATGTCATGCAAGTTCTTTTCCATAAGCATGTATGACTATATTCGGAATACATGCCTACATTACATTGATGAATTGGAGCTAGTTTTGTGTCACCCTATGTTATGAATGTTACATGATGAACCGCATCCGGCATAATTCTCTATCACCGATCTATTGCCTACGAGCTTTCCATATATTGTTCTTCGCTTATTTACTTTTGCTTTGCTACTATTACAATCACTTCAAAATACCAAAAACATTACTTTTGTTATCGTTACCTTTTTTGCTACCGTTACCACAACTGTCTTATTACTTTTCTACTAAAGACTTTGCTGCAGATACTAAGTTTCTAGGTGTGGTTGAATTGAAAACTTAGCGGCTAATACTTGAGAATATTCTTTGCCCCCCCCCCCTTGTGTCAAATCAATAAATTTGGGTTGAATACTCTACCCTCGAAAACTGTTACGATCCCCTATACTTGTGGGTTATCAAGACTATTTTCTGGCGCTGTTTCAGGGGAGCATAGCTCTATTCTTTGAGTCACTTGGGATTTATATCTGCTTATCATTATGAAGAACTTGAGAGATCCAAAAACCAAGATTTATCCCTCAACTACGAGGGGAGGTAAGGAACTGCCATCTAGCTCTGCACTTAATTAACCTTCTATTTTGAGTAAGCTTGCAACACCTAAACCTGCTTCTGCTATTCGTTCTGATATGTCGCATGTAATTGATGATGCCACTTCTGCTGTGCATGATACTTATGATGAAACTACTTCTATGCTTGATACTACTGTGCCACTTGGTGAATTTCTTGATGAACAACTTGCTAGTGTTAGAGAGAAGGAAATTATTGAAACTGATAATATTGATGACAGTGATGATGAAGACTCTCCCCCTAATGAAAATGAATCGCCTGTTATTCCTGAGGGTTATGCTTTTGAAAAATAAGTTGCTTTAGCTATCTTAGCTTGCAAAGATAGATACGAGCTCAAGAGGCTATTAGCTAAATGGAAGCAACAATCTCTTAATGCTAGAATGAAACCTGACCCTGCTTTTGCTACTTCACCTATCTTTGTTACTGATAAGGACTATGAATTCTCTGTTGATCCTAATATAATTACTTTGGTTGAATCTGATCCTTTTCATGGCTATGAATCTGAAACTGTTGTGGCACATCTTACTAAATTAAATGATATAGCCACCCTGTTCACTAATGACGAGAGAACTTGCTAATTTTATATCCTTCAAATATTTTCGTTCTCATTAAAGGGTGATGCTAAGATATGGTTTAATTCTCTTGATCCTGGTTGTGTGTGTAGTCCCTAGGATATGATTTATTACTTCTATGCTAAATATTTCCCTGCTCATAAGAAACAAGTTGCTTTAAGGGATATATATAATTTTGTGCAAATTGAAGAAGAGAGTCTCCCACAAGCTTGGGGGAGGCTTCTCCAATTACTTAATGCTTTGCCTGATCATCCTCTTAAGAAAATGAAATACTTGATATCTTTTATAATGGACTAACCGATGCTTCCAGAGATTACCTGGATAGCTGTGCTGGTTCTGTTTTCAGGGAAAGAACACTGGATGAAGTGGAAATTCTATTCAATAATATGTTGACAAATGAAAATAATTGGACACTTACTGAGCCAGCTCCTGAGCCTATTCCTAAACCAACTCCGAAGAAGAGGGGTATCCTATTTCTCAGTCCTGAAGATATGCAAGAGGCAAAGAAATCTATGAAAGAAAAAGGTATTGAAGCTGAAGATGTTAAGAATTTACCTCCTATCGAAGAAATACATGGTCTTGATAACCCGACACAGGTAGTAAAGGTAAATTCTCTCTATAGATATGATAAAGCTGAAATCCCATTTACTAAGTTTGCTAGCCCATGCTTAGATGAGTTTGATAAATTTATGGCTAAGCAAGAAGACTTCAATGCTTATTTTGGTAGAGAATTAAAACGCAGTGCTGTTATGCTTGAACACTTGGGTGATTATATGGCTAATGTCAAAGGTGAACTTAAACTTATTAGTAAACATGCTTCTATGGTTACTACTCAAGTAGAACAAGTACTTAAAGCTCAGAATGATTTGCTCAATGAATTGAATAGTAAGAATAATGATAATGTTGTTAGAGTTATGACTAGAGGTGGTAGAATGACTCAGGAACCTCTGTATCCTGAAGGCCGCCCTAAGAGAATTGAGCAAGATTCTCAGAGAAATAATATAGATGCACCTAGTCCTTCTAAAAGGAAGAAAAAGAAAAATGATAGGACTTTGCATGCTTCTAGTGAACCTATTGCTGAACCACCTGAGAATCCAAATGATATTTCTATTTCTGATGCTGAAACACAATCTAGTAATGAACATGAACCTAATGAAAATGTTAATGATAATGTTCATGATGATGCTCAACCTAGTAATGATAATGATATAGAAATTGAACCTGCTGTTGATCTTGATAACCCACAATCAAAGAATCAACGTTATGATAAGAAATACTTTGTTGCTAGGGAACATGGTAAAGAAAGAGAACCATGGGTTCAGAAACCCATGCCTTTTCCTCCCAAACCATCCAAGAAAAAGGATGATGAGCATTTTGAGCGCTTTGCTAAATTGATTAGACCTATCTTTTTGCGTATGCGATTAACTGATATGCTTAAAATGAATCCTCATGCTAAGTATATGAAAGAAATTGTTACTAATAAAAGAAAGATACCTAAAGCTGAAATTTCCACCATGATTGCTAATTATACATTTAAGGGTGGAATACCAAAGAAACTTGGAGATCCAGGAGTACCCACTATACCATGCTCCATTAAAAGAAACTATGTTAAAACTGCTTTATGTGATCTTGGAGCCGGTGTTAGTGTTATGCCTCTCTCTTTATATCGTAGACTAGATTTGAATAAGTTGACACCTACTGAAATATCTTTGCAAATGGCTGATAAATCATCTACTATACCTGTCGGTATTTGTGAGGATGTGCCTGTTGTAGTTGCAAACGTTACTATTTTAATGGACTTTGTTATTCTTGATATTCCCGAGGATGATAGTATGTCTATTATTCTTGGAAGACCCTTTTTGAATACTGCAGGTGCTGTTATTGATTGCACTAAAGGCAATGTCACTTTTCATTTTAATGGTAATGAGCATACGGTACACTTTCCGAGGAAACAACCTCAAGTTCATAGTATCAACTCTATTGGAAAATTTTCATCGATTATATTTGGAGGTTTTGAATTTCCTCTTCCTACTGTCAAGAAGAAATATGATATTCTTATTATTGGGGATGTGCATATCCCTGTTGAGGTAACATAGTGTTATTGGAAATTTCTCCGGTTTCATGTTATTCGGAATGAGTTCGTTAACAAGACTTGATCAACCTTGTTAGTGGATTCCTTTTGATGAGCATGAGATGGATGAAACTAGAAGGCACAACTCTCTATAACCTCCTTTTACTTTTTGTTATTTATATTAAATAAAATAAAAATAAGTTTGTTTCTGACTGTCATCTGACTATCCGTGCAATATAAAAATACCCTGAAAATAAAAGTTCTCCAAATGCCCTGAAATTTAAATATGATTTTTTCTAGAATATTTGAGAATATTTGGCACTGAGAACACAGCAGGGGGTCATCCACCTGGCTACGAGGGTGGAGGGCGCGCCCTACCCCCTGGGCATGCCCCCCTGCCTCGTGGGCCCACGGTGGACCTCCTCCACTTATTCCTGCACCCACACACTTCTTCTTCCTCCCACAAACACGAATATCCAGTTCATACCCGAGTCCAAGCTCATTTTGTTGCCATTTTTGATCTCCTTGCTCAAAGCACCTCTCACAAAACTGCTTGGGGTGGATTGTTCCTTGGTATGTGACTCCTCCATTGGTCCAATTAGTTTTTGTTTTAGCGCTTTATTCATTGCAAATTTATGCTGCCTAGGTGACCATGTGCTTGAGCTTGCATGTCAAATTTATATGGTTCCATGTAGTTTTGATGCATGATATCGGCTCTAGGCACTTGTAGGAGTAGTTGCTATCAATATTATTGAGCTTTGTTCACTTTTATTTTGAAGTTACTAAAAATTTCAGAAATTTTCCAGAGGAAGAAATATGTTTAGGAAAATGACCAAGGTGGCTCTTCAAGGAAACAAGAGCCCAGGCTTGCAATGCGTGATGCTGATGAAGAGCCAGCAAGAGATGCTCTAGTGCGTCCTTGTGAATGGCCTTCGGAAAACTTTATGGATCAAGCGGGGATTAAGGAAGAATTTAACGCATATTTGCGTAACGCTGATCTTGTGAGCTTTGAGGAAGAAAAATGCCGTCAGTACCACTATCTCACTAGTTCCTTTGTGAGGAGGTTTGAATTTTCATCTTCACGTAATTCTCCAACTGTCCTATTTGATCTTTATGAAAATTCTTACACTATGGACTTAGAGGATTTTACCACTACTTGCAAACTTCCATAATGGGGTAGTATCAGGGATCCTCGCAAATCTTAATTTAGAGATTTTCTTGCTAGTATAACTGTGGGGGAATCTAGAGATATAACACAAGCTACCATAGGGAGCATTCACTTTCCTGCTATACATTATTTTGCTCTCTTCATAGGTAGATGCATTAATGGTAAAGATGAGGCATGTCACATGTGTGTCCCTGACCTCAGTATTCTTAGGAGTGTTGTGCTAGGAGAAAAATCTTATAATTTGGGAGCCATTGTTGCACGTAGGTTGCATCTTAATAGATTTAATGGAGATTTCTTTGGTGGAATTTATGCAACCCGCTTAGCTGATTTTCTTGGTGTAACTATACGTAATGATGATATTGAATTACCTCCTGCTTACCTAGACTTTGATGCTATGGTTCACCACCAATTTGTCGAGAGGAATGAATCACCTCTCCAGTATCGCATAATATTTGACAGATGTCGTGCTGTCCGTATTACTCTCCCTGCTCCTGCCTTCTTTGATTATCAGGCAAAAGGAAGATATGTTATTACCAGAGAGGAGGCAGATGAGTACGAGAGGAGGGCGGATGATGAGGACATCAATACAATTGTTACACCCACAGCCCCTGCTGCTATACATACTGGACCAATTACTAGAGCTCGTGCACGCCAACTAAATTACCAGGTACTTTCGTTTCTTGGTAATGATTCTAATGTTCATGAGAATATGATGCTGCCTAAATTGGATACATTTGTTTTGCTTACAAATGAAGGGCCTAGCTTGGAGAAGGATGAACATTGGAGCAAGAACAAGCATGGAGATGATGGCATGCGCAAGGGGAACAAGAACGGAGTTACAAGTGATGATTTCAGGACTTTGAAGCCACCATAATAGGTGCATGAAGCCTTGGACGAAATATACAAGATGCCACTTCATAAATTTCGTCTCGAGGCTATTTTAGGTGCTGCGTCACCTTATTATTGGGCCAGGCCCATGTAATTTCGAAATACATAAGTATAGGCTATTTTTAGAGTCCGTATGTGTGGGGAAACAAGAGATAGGGTTGATTTCGGACCCCTCCACCAAGGGCCACGAAATTCCCCCCTCTTCCTCCATATATACAGCCCTTAGGGCATCGTTTAGACTTTGGGATTTGTTTAGTTAAAAGTTAGCCATTGCAACTTCGTGTACTTCGTTTGTGTCCAACGACCAGACCAAGACCGCTTCCGGATCCCCACAATTATCAATACTTCATATATATTTGCAATATTCAGATTGCTTTATCATATTCTTGCTCGTTCTTCGATTGCTTGCAGGAATAGACCTTCGTGGTCAGGCTGACCGTGCTTCCAGCATCGTCAATAACCTCAGGAGATTGGTTTAGCGATTGCTAAGGCGCAACGTCGTGCACGTTTGTAGTCGGATCGTCAAAGTCGTCTCCACCAAATTGATAGTTATCATCTCATGGAAAGATCGGGACCGTCGCCTCTATCAAGTGGTATCTCATCGAAAGATTGGTTTAGGGTTTTGCTTTGTTGAATTTGCGGTTGCATCGTCGTTTCTAGTTGCTGGTCTTAGAGTCTAGTCTTTTAGAGTTTCGAGTTCTGGTCATAAGTTGTCACGCCGCCGCCGCACCATCATCATCACCCCTGCCATCTACCACCACCGCTTATCCGCCACCGCTTCGAATCTGTATCCATATACCACCACAGCTGTCATATACCACCACCGCTGCCATCTACCACCATATATCCACCACCAATCCGAGTTCTTGTCATATTAGGTTTGTTTTCGAGATCCATCTAGATTCCGATTCGTGTTTCCTTGCCGGAGTAGGTTTCGAAAAAAAAATCCGGAGTCGGGTAGCCACGCTCCGTTTAGGCCCAAAATTTTTCGAAAACGCATTTTTCGAAAAAATTTCTGGCTATCCTATTTTTAGGTGTTTCTGAGTGTTTTGAGACAGGTGCCATTATAGGAAGTTTTTTTGACCCGTTTCCAGTTTTTGGGTCCTGGCAGTCGAAAAAAAAAAATTTGTCGAAAAAAAAAATTTCGTGCCTATCTTGTCAGTTTGACCTAGGAAGAGTTTTGAGACACTCGCCATTATAGTGATTTTTCGCAAAAAAAAGCAGCGCAAAAAAAAAGAGCGCAAAAAAAAGAGAGCGAAAAAAATTCAGAGTGTGCTTTTCCCTTGTTTACGTGCCGCGCCATGATTTTGTTGGTGTTCTAGGCTCGCGTCTCTAGCACAGTCTAGCCTAGGACCAGCACAATACCGTCGTTGAGCGTTTATTCAACTTTGCATCTCTGAATTGATTATTGCTGACCCTTTTTGCTACCATACTATAAGCCTTCCCAGCTCCACATACATCTACGTCGTGTGTTTGACTCTCCCTGGTAATCGCTCTATCCAAGCTTTGAGAGTTTTTGACTACAACGGTTGCCGATCACCGCCTGCTGCTGGGTAAGAACTGGTAAGAATTTGAGATTTGCTTGACGGATTTGTGCTATACCACCACCACTTCTTAGTAGTCTGTAGGATCATATTCTTGTGTGTTTCTATTGCTGCTAACCATGCCAGGATCACAAGCCGACGAGATTGACTGGGAGAACTTATCGAACAAGGAGCTTCATGATAAGTTTCAGCAAATGATGACTGAACAGGTACAAGATGTGCTGAACAATTTTGAAGAGGCCATGGAGAAGATCACTGGCCTTGAGAAGACGTTCGAAACAAAGCTCGATAACAGATTTAATGAACTGCTTGCGCGTCTTCCACCACCGGCTGCACCTGTCGCACCTCTGCAACAACAACAACTACGCCCCCTTCCGAATCAGTATGGACGAGCACAGCGTGTTCCTATTGAGCCAGGACAACATTCTGGTGCCGCTGCTACTGCTGTTGGTGCTTCTTTGGCTCCTGCTACTACTGCTGCTGGTACCCAGGAGGATTATGAGGATGAGGTTGATCAAAATCAGCACTACGTGCAGCCACCTGCACCACCACCAGCAGGTCGACCTCAGGTATATATTCGTAATGGTAGGCCTGCACCACCACTTCAGGTACGAGATGATGTCCATATTCCTAAACTGAAATTGAATATTCCACCATTTGAGGGTAGATATGTTCCTGATATATATCTTACTTGGGAGTTAGAAACTGAACAACGTTTTACATGTTTACAATATCCCGAGGAGAGACGGGTTGCTGCTGCTGTTTGTGCTTTCACTAGTTTTGCATGTGTCTGGTGGTCTGAACATTGTAGATTATATCCTATTCCAACTACTTGGGCTGCTTTGAAAACCGCTATGCGTACGCGTTGGGTTTCACCATATTATCAACGTGAATTGCTTCAAAAATTGCAGCGTTTAAGACAAGGAAAAAATTCTGTAGAAGAATATTATCAGGAATTACAAACTGGCATGATTCGATGTGGTATTGTTGAGGAGAATGAAGCTATGCTTGCACGTTTTCTGGGTGGATTAGATAGAGAGATTCAGACCATTCTAGACTATAAGGAGTATACTAATATCACTCGTTTATTCCATCTTGCTTGTAAAGCTGAACGTGAAGTGCAGGATCGACAAGCATTGGCGCGAACTAAATTTTCTGCAGGCTGACCTTCATCATGGACACCGCGTGCATCTTCTACTTCAACTGCACCAGCACCTCAATCAGGTGCCTCCTACAGCCGTGATACAAGAAAACAGGAACAACCACCATTATCTGCCAAGAGCGCACCTGCCGGGCCTGCACAGAGTTCTTCTTCTTCCAGGGCATCAACAGGGCACACAAGTGATATTATTTGTCGTCGTTGTAAGGGAGGAGGTCATTATGCGAGAGAATGCAAATCTCCGCGTGTGATGATTGCTACCGAGGGTGGTGGATATGAGTCCGCTAGTGACTATGATGAGGACACTTTGGCTCTTATTACACGTGAAGAACATGGTGGAGATGATTCTGATCATGAGACACAATACATGGCTCCTGAAGACGCTGACAGGTATGAATGTTTAGTTGCTCAACGTGTTTTGAGTGTGCAGGTCACACAAGCTGAGCAAAATCAGAGGCACAATTTGTTCCATACCAAGGGAGTTGTGAAAGAACGTTCTGTGCGCGTCATCATAGATGGAGGGAGCTGCAACAACTTGGCTAGCATGGAGATGGTGGAGAAGCTTTTTCTCACCACAAGACCACATCCACATCCTTACTACATCCAATGGTTCAACAACAGCGGCAAGGTTAAGGTAACACGTACTGTTCGTGTGCATTTTAGTATCTCTACATATGCTGATTATGTTGATTGTGATGTGGTACCTATGCAAGCATGTTCCTTATTACTTGGTAGACCATGGCAATTTGATAAAAATTCTGTACATCAAGGTAGAAACAATCACTATACTCTTGTTCATAAGGATAAAAATATTACTTTGCTTCCTATGACTCCTGATTCCATTTTGAAAGATGATATTAATAGAGCTAATAAAGCAAAACAGGAGAAGAATAAGAGTGAAAATCAGATTGTGGCAAAAGAATTTGAGCAACAAATGAAGCCTAATAATAAACCATCTAGTGTTGCTTCTGAAATTAAATTGAAAAGTGCATGTTTATTTGCCACCAAATCTGATATTGATGAGCTAGATTTCAGCAAATCTGTTTGCTATGCTTTTGTGTGCAAAGAGGCATTATTTTCATTCCAGGACATGCCTTCCTCTTTGCCTCCTGCTGTCACTAACATTTTGCAGGAGTTCACTGACGTCTTTCCACAAGACGTGCCACCAGGATTACCGCCTATTCAAGGGATTGAGCATCAGATTGACTTAATTCCCAGTGCTTCACTGCCAAACCATGCACCATACCGTACCAATCCAGAGGAGACGAAGGAGATTATGCGTCAAGTACAAGAGCTTCTCGACAAAGGTTATATACGCGAATCCTTAGTCCTTGTGTTGTTCCTATTATTCTAGTGCCGAAAAAGGATGGTACATCACGTATGTGTGTTGATTGTAGAGGCATTAATAATATTACTATTCGTTATCGTCATCCTATTCCTAGGCTCGATGATATGCTTGATGAATTGAGTGGCTCTACAACATTCTCCAAAGTTGATTTGCGTAGTGGATACCATCAAATTCGTATGAAGTTGGGGGATGAATGGAAAACAGCATTTAAAACTAAGTTTGGATTATATGAGTGGTTAGTCATGCCTTTTGGGTTAACTAATGCGCCTAGTACTTTCATGAGACTAATGAACGAAGTTTTACGTGCTTTCATTGGACGATTTGTGGTAGTCTATTTTGATGATATACTGATTTATAGCAGATCTTTGGAAGAACATTTGGAACATTTACATGCTGTTTTTATTGCTCTACGTGATGCACGTTTGTTTGGTAACCTTGGGAAGTGCACCTTTTGCACCGACCGAGTATCTTTTCTTGGCTATGTTGTTACTCCACAGGGAATTGAAGTTGACAAAGCCAAGATTGAAGCTATTGAGAGTTGGCCGCAGCCCAAAACGGTCACACAAGTGAGGAGTTTTCTTGGCCTCGCTGGATTCTATAGGCGTTTTGTGAGAGATTTCAGCACCATTGCTGCACCTCTCAACGAGCTTACAAAGAAGGATGTGCCTTTTGTTTGGGGTACCGCACAGGAAGAAGCCTTCATGGTATTGAAGGATAAGTTGACACATGCTCCTTTACTCCAACTTCCTGATTTTAATAAGACTTTTGAGCTTGAATGTGATGCTAGTGGAATTGGATTAGGAGGTGTGTTATTACAAGATGGCAAACCTGTTGCATACTTTTCTGAAAAATTGAGTGGGCCTAGTCTGAATTATTCTACTTATGATAAAGAATTATATGCTCTTGTTCGGACTTTAGAAACATGGCAACATTATTTATGGCCCGAAGAATTTGTTATACATTCTGATCATGAATCTTTGAAACATATTAAAAGTCAAGCTAAACTAAATCGTAGACATGCTAAATGGGTTGAATTCATTGAGACTTTCCCTTATGTCATTAAACACAAGAAGGGAAAAGAAAATGTTATTGCTGATGCATTGTCTCGTCGCTATACTATGCTTTCACAACTTGACTTCAAAATATTTGGTTTGGAGACCATCAAAGATCAATATGTGCATGATGCTGATTTTAAAGATGTAATGCAGAATTGTAAAGAAGGAAGAATGTGGAACAAGTTTGTCATTAACGATGGATTTGTGTTTCGTGCTAACAAGCTATGCATTCCAGCTAGCTCCGTTCGTCTTTTGTTGTTGCAGGAGGAGCATGGAGGAGGATTAATGGGACACTTTGGCGTGAAGAAGACGGAGGACGTACTTGCTACACATTTCTTTTGGCCAAAGATGAGACGCGATGTTGAGTGTTTTATTGCTCGATGCACTACATGTCAAAAAGCTAAGTCACGACTCAATCCTCATGGTTTATATATGCCTTTGCCTGTACCTAGTGTTCCTTGGGAGGATATATCTATGGACTTTGTTTTAGGTTTACCTCGAACAAAGAAGGGGAGGGATAGCATATTTGTTGTCGTGGATAGATTCTCCAAAATGGCACACTTTATACCATGTCATAAAAGCGATGATGCTGTTAATGTTGCTGATTTGTTCTTTCGTGAAATTATTCGCTTGCATGGTGTGCCAAATACTATTGTTTCAGATCGTGATACTAAATTTCTTAGCCACTTTTGGAGATGTTTATGGGCTAAGTTGGGGACTAAACTGCTTTTTAGTACTACTTGTCACCCCCAAACTGATGGACAAACTGAAGTAGTCAATAGAACGTTGTCTACTATGCTTAGGGTTGTTTTGAAGAATAATAAGAAAATGTGGGAGGAATGCTTGCCTCATATTGAATTTGCTTATAGTCGTTCATTGCATTCTACTACTAAGATGTGCCCTTTTGAAGTTGTGTATGGTTTCCTACCTCGTGCACCTATTGATTTGTTGCCTCTTCCATCTTCAGAGAAGGTTAATTTTGATGCTAAACAACGTGCTGAATTGATTTTAAAAATGCATTAGTTAACTAAGGAAAACATTGAGCGTATGAATGCTAAATATAAACTTGCTGGAGATAAGGGTAGAAAACATGTTGTGTTTGCACCTGGAGATCTTGTTTGGTTACATTTGCATAAGGATAGATTTCCTGATTTGCGCAAATCAAAGCTAATGCCACGTGCTGATGGTCCCTTTAAGGTGTTAGAGAAAATAAATGATAATGCATATAAACTTGAGCTGCCTGCAGATTTTGGGGTTAGTCCCACTTCTAACATTGCAGATTTGAAGCCTTATTTGGGTGAGGAAGATGAACTTCCGTCGAGGACGACTTCATTTCAAGAAGGGGAGGATGATGAGGACATCAATACAATTGTTACACCCACAGCCCCTGCTGCTATACATACTGGACCAATTACTAGAGCTCGTGCACGCCAACTAAATTACCAGGTACTTTTGTTTCTTGGTAATGATTCTAATGTTCATGAGAATATGATGCTGCCTAAATTGGATACATTTGTTTTGCTTACAAATGAAGGGCCTAGCTTGGAGAAGGATGAACATTGGAGCAAGAACAAGCATGGAGATGATGGCATGCGCAAGGGGAACAAGAACGGAGTTACAAGTGATGATTTCAGGACTTTGAAGCCACCATAATGGGTGCATGAAGCCTTGGACGAAATATACAAGATGCCACTTCATAAATTTCGTCCCGAGGCTATTTTAGGTGCTGCGTCACCTTATTATTGGGCCAGGCCCATGTAATTTCGAAATACGTAAGTATAGGCTATTTTTAGAGTCCGTATGTGTGGGGAAACAAGAGATAGGGTTGATTTCGGACCCCTCCACCAAGGGCCACGAAATTCCCCCCTCTTCCTCCATATATACAGCCCTTAGGGCATCGTTTAGACTTTGGGTTTTGTTTAGATTAAAAGTTCGCCATAGCTGCAACTTCGCGTACTTCGTTTGTGTTCAACGACCAGACAAAGCCGTCACAGAACCCCACCTTGATCAATAAAGCTTTCATCTTATATTCGCAATATCCAGATTGCAATCTCAGTTTCTTGCTTGTTCTTCGTTTGCTCGCAGGAAACAGACCCTCGTGGTCAGGTTGATCGTGCTCCGGCGTGGTCAATAACCTCTCGGAGTTGGTTTAGCGATTGCTAAGGCGCGACGTCCTCGCACGTTCGTAGTCGGATCGTCAAAGTCGACTTCCACCAAAGCGATATCCATCATCTCATCGAAAGACGGGACACCTTTGCCTCTATCACTACAACATGCTTAAATAAGCAAACATGCAATAAGTCATTCAACACAGAATCATCACCAAGATTAGAGGTCATATCAAAATGATTAAACATTGGTTCTTTTGCATCAATAGTTAATTCAATGGGTGCACTCAAAATTGTTGGTATTTCAGTTGTTTGATCACATGGCAAAGTCAAATTATCAACGTAGTCCTCTAAAATAGGTGGTGTGATCAAAGTAGTGGGTAGCTCATCAGATGGTGCATTCAAATTGACAAGGCATTCATCATTCTCATGTAGAGATGGAAGATCAGTACCTTTGTCATTACCTCTTATGATCAACTCAGATGATGTAGCCACTCTCGGGGGCGATGTGTCACATGGTGGAGGTGATGTAGTCCTGACAACAACGGATGTGGTTGTCATAGTATGCCTAGTAGTTGAAGGAACAATCATATCAACTCTTGGAATGTGCACCGTGCGCTTGTTCTCCTCGTGGCCAAAACGTCGTTTTATTTCCTGTTCAGCTTTGCAAGCAAGATGAAACAAATGGTCCATAGGATAACACTCTTCATGAATTAGTATCTCTTGAATATCACGGTTTAATCCTCCCCAAAATCTATCCATAAAATCATCTTCACTTTCTTCTAAAGAGGAATGCAACAAGGTAGTTTGTAAATCATCATAATATTTTGTTACAGTTTCACTACCTTGTTTTAAGTGTTGCAACTTCTTAATCATGTCACGAGTATAATAAGCAGGGACGAAAGTATGTCTCATGGCAAGTTTCAAATCATCCCAAGTAGTAGGTATATAATCAGGGTGTAACCGACAATATTCACTCCACCAAACCAAAGCATAACCAGTGAAAGAACCAACCGCAACCTTAACCTTTTTATGTTCATCGAAATTATGGGAAGCAAATATATTTTTTATGTCGAACTCCCATTCAATATATAAAGCAGGTTTAAAACGGCCATTAAATGGTGGTATAGATACATTAACCTGATCATGTGCATTTGGATGTTTGTGCACCTCTCGTGACGGTTGTGGTATTTGCAAAGGTGGTGGCACGTCTCCCGCGATCGACAAAGCCCATGAATTGACTCTGGATCCTGTCATGATTAGTAGAACAAGAAACAAAACCCAAAAATAATGTTCCTATAACTACTAGGATGTGGTGGTAAAACGCTCACAGTAAAGCAAATATCAATGTCTTACAAGTTCTTACCGTGCAGCAGGCGGTGATCGGCAACCAGCGGTGTCAAGTAACTCCGAATATTGAGTAAAGCGATTGCCAGGGGAGCGTACGTATACACGGTGTAGAAATATGTGGAGCTGGGTTGGCTATATATGGTAGCAAAAGATTAGCAATAATCAATTCAAAGATGCAATGTTGAATAAACGCTCAACGACGGTACTGTGCTGGTCCTAGGCTAGACCGGACTAGAGACGCGAGCCTAGAACACTAATGAGGTCACGGCGTAGCACAACTAGCATCAATGAAGGATACTAAGTAGCTCTTGACAGCAAGATATAAGTGAAGATCACAACAGCAGTGAAGATAATGAGGTGAAACAACAGCCAAGCAGGATATATCAACAACTTTGTCTCCAACTTTCCTCTGAAAAAGTTTGTGCCGATTTTTTTTGTTTCTTGTTCTACTAATCATGACAGGATCCAGAGTCAATTCATGGGCTTTGTCGATCGCGGGAGACGTGCCACCACCTTTGCAAATACCACAACCGTCACGAGAGGTGCACAAACATCCAAATGCACATGATCAGGTTAATGTATCTATACCACCATTTAATGGCCGTTTTAAACCTGCTTTATATATTGAATGGGAGTTTGACATAAAAAATATATTTGCTTCCCATAATTTCGATGAACATAAAAAGGTTAAGGTTGCGGTTGGTTCTTTCACTGGTTATGCTTTGGTTTGGTGGAGTGAATATTGTCGGTTACACCCTGATTATATACCTACTACTTGGGATGATTTGAAACTTGCCATGCGACATACTTTCGTCCCTGCTTATTATACTCGTGACATGATTAAGAAGTTGCAACACTTAAAACAAGGTAGTGAAACTGTAACAAAATATTATAATGATTTACAAACTACCTTGTTGCATTCCTCTTTAGAAGAAAGTGAAGATGATTTTATGGATAGATTTTGGGGAGGATTAAACCGTGATATTCAAGAGATACTAATTCATGAAGAGTGTTATCCTATGGACCATTTGTTTCATCTTGTGATGAGGACATCAATACAATTGTTACACCCACAGCCCCTGCTGCTATACATACTGGACCAATTACTAGAGCTCGTGCACGCCAACTAAATTACCAGGTACTTTCGTTTCTTGGTAATGATTCTAATGTTCATGAGAATATGATGCTGCCTAAATTGGATACATTTGTTTTGCTTACAAATGAAGGGCCTAGCTTGGAGAAGGATGAACATTGGAGCAAGAACAAGCATGGAGATGATGGCATGCGCAAGGGAAACAAGAACGGAGTTACAAGTGATGATTTCAGGACTTTGAAGCCACCATAATGGGTGCATGAAGCCTTGGACGAAATATACAAGATGCCACTTCATAAATTTCGTCCCGAGGCTATTTCAGGTGCTGCGTCACCTTATTATTGGGCCAGGCCCATGTAATTTCGAAATACATAAGTATAGGCTATTTTTAGAGTCCGTATGTGTGGGGAAACAAGAGATAGGGTTGATTTCGGACCCCTCCACCAAGGGCCACGAAATTCCCCCCTCTTCCTCCATATATACAGCCCTTAGGGCATCGTTTAGACTTTGGGATTTGTTTAGTTAAAAGTTAGCCATTGCAACTTCGTGTACTTCGTTTGTGTCCAACGACCAGACCAAGACCGCTTCCGGATCCCCACCATTATCAATACTTCATATATATTTGCAATATTCAGATTGCTTTATCATATTCTTGCTCGTTCTTCGATTGCTTGCAGGAATAGACCTTCGTGGTCAGGCTGACCGTGCTTCCAGCATCGTCAATAACCTCAGGAGATTGGTTTAGCGATTGCTAAGGCGCAACGTCGTGCACGTTTGTAGTCGGATCGTCAAAGTCGTCTCCACCAAATCGATAGTTATCATCTCATCAAAAGATCGGGACCCTCACCTCTATCAGCGGAGGCCACTCATCGCCACACTGCAGCTCAGGAGGCGATAGCCGCTGAATCTCAGTACGACCCCAACTATTATTATGGATATCCGCCAGGCCAACCGTGGCCATAGACCAACTTAGGACAAAATCCTAAGCTTGGGGGAGTACGTATTTCTCACCGACATTACATTCATGTTCACACACTCATTGCTAGATGTCGGTGCTCATACTTTTTCATTGTATCATCCATGATTCGTTTATTTTCCTTTTTATGCTTTCTTCTTGTGTGTTTAATAAACCTTAAGAAAAACCAAAAAATTTAGTTGTAGCTTTTAGCTAGTTATAATTTCCATGCTTGTAGTAGTAATTAAAAAAACCCAAAAAGATTTCATGTTCTTCTTTTGCTTGTTGGGAGCTTTCCCGTGTAAATAGTTTTATTTCTTTTCTTTTCTTTGGGGGTCAATAGGAGAAGACCATGATTAAATTGTTGAAGTGGCTCTTATATGCATTATTGTTGATCTGACAAAAGAGCCCATATTGCCTTGTCTTCTCCTGTTGATTGAATGCTTGCAGATTTCAGCTTAGTCCAATGCACGTGCACTGTTATTATTATTCACATCGTTCGGCCGTGCAAGTGAAAGGCAATTATGATGATATATGATGAACTTATTGAGATGAGAAAAGCTGGTATGAACTCGACCTCTCTTGTTTTTGTAAATATGATTAGTTCATCGTTCCTGATTCAGCTTATTATGAATAAACATGTTTGCAATGACAACTAGAGATCATAGTTTCATGTGCCATGCTTGATTTGCTAGGAGTTTATAATGGTTTACCTTGCATGCCAACATGCTATTAAAATGGTTGTGATGTGGTATGATAGGGTGGTATCCTCCTCTGAATGATTTATGTGACTTGACTTGGCACATGTTCACGCATGTAGTTGAAACAAAATCAACATAGCCTTCACGATATTTATGTTCATGGTGGATTATATCCTACTCATGCTTGCATTCGGTGTTGACTAATTTTAATGCATGTTCATGACTGTTGTCGCTCTCTAGCTAGTCGCTTCCTAGTCTTTT
Source organism: Triticum aestivum (assembly GCF_018294505.1). Classification (NCBI taxonomy): domain Eukaryota; kingdom Viridiplantae; phylum Streptophyta; class Magnoliopsida; order Poales; family Poaceae; genus Triticum; species Triticum aestivum. The sequence goes on from NC_057803.1 coordinate 250,222,631, forward strand.
TCTAGCCTTCACCTGTACTAAGCGGGAATACTGCTTGTGCATCCAACTCCATAAACCCCAAAGTTATTCCATATGAGTCCACCATACCTACCTATATGCGGTATCTACATACCGTTCCAAGTAAATTTGTATGTGCCAAACTCTAAACCTTCAAATAAATATCCTGTTTTGTATGCTCGAATAGCTCATGTAGCAACTAGGGCTGTCTGTATCTTCCATGTTAGGCGGGTTATTCTCAAGAGGAGTGGACTCCGCTCCTCACTCACGAGAAAAATGGCTGGTCACCGGGATGCCCGGTCCCATGCTTTATGCAAACTAAATCAAAATAATTGCAAACAAAACTCCCCTTGGGACTCTTGTTAGTTGGATGCACTCGTTGTTTCGAGCAAGCCATGGATTGATGCTTGTTGGTGGAAGGAGGAGTATAAACTTTACCATTCTCTTTGGGAACCACCTATAATGTGTGTAGCATGGAAGATATCGCCATCTCTTGGTTGTTATGTGATGAGGACTTGACTACCTTGGATATGACCAAAAATATTGCATATATGCATATTTGTCAGGTGATTTCTAGTGCAAACTATTCAATAATCTATTTATGTTATCCAGAACAAAAATACTTCACACACTTTTGTGTTTTGTCTAATTGCAGGTGTATGGGACATTTGTACAATCCACATATGAAGATAAGGAAGAAAGAGATGTTTATTTGCTGTCCAAAAAGTTCTCTCACGTCACTTTTGGCCCAAGAGAAGATAGAGTCCAAGTCTCTCACGTTCTGGATTCAGGTTCGGACTGCACAGACATACCTGACTCAAAACGCACACAAGTTTTTCATACGGACTCCGAATTGGGTGATTCTTTTTTTGTTGGAAACTAGATTTCGTGCACTTTCCAACCCAATTGGGATCACCTTCAAATTCGTCCGGAGCGTTGAGTTGTGGACGAAACAATCTGATGCTGCAGCAGAATCCGAGTCAAACTACAAGTCCAAAGGTGTTACATCACCTCCACTTGGGCCCATGAGCCTTGTACGACCTAGGGTTAGTTTTAGGCTGCCTTGGGACGTCCTCCCACCTCCTTGGCCGCCATCCCTTGCTCCTATATAAGTAGATCCATCTAGTAGCTTTTTCCTTGGGATTTGTTTAGTTAAAAGTTAGCCATTGCAACTTCGTGTACTTCGTTTGTGTCCAACGACCAGACCAAGACCGCTTCCGGATCCCCACCATTATCAATACCTCATATATATTTGAAATATTCAGATTGCTTTATCATATTCTTGCTCGTTCTTCGATTGCTTGCAGGAAACAGACCTTCGTGGTCAGGCTGACCGTGCTTCCGGCATCGTTAGTAACCTCAGGAGATTGGTTTAGCGATTGCTAAGGCGCATCGTCGTGCACGTTTGTAGTCGGATCGTCAAAGTCGTCTCCACCAAATCGATAGTTATCATCTCATCGAAAGATCGGGACACCCTCGCCTCTATCAAGTGGTATCAGTTTTCAGGTTGCTCGGTGAGAATTTCCAGTTTTTCCTAGATTAGATTTATTTTCTTACCTATTGTCCAAAAAAAGCCACAAAACAAAAGTTAGATCTATTCATCCTTTTTCCTAGCCAGACTGAGCCTTTGCAATTTTCTTTTCATTGTTTGCATTATTGAATTATCGGTTGCATCGCCGTGTCGAGTTGCTGGTCTTAGTGTCTAGTTCGTTTAGAGTTTCGAGTTCTGTTCACATTAGTCACGCCACCGCTGCATCATTATCTCTTCCGCTGTCCACCACCCATCCATCAATTTCCACCACGTGCTACCCACCATTCATTGTCATAATAATAGTTGAGATCGTTCACATCTTCACTTGATCCAATCTGCATCTTATCTAGTTTGTTTTGGAAAGAGGGAGAAAAAAAGAGAGAAAAAAACGAGAAAAAAAAGGAGAAAAAAAAGTCAGAGAGAAACAAAGGAGAGAAAGAAAAAAAAAGTGTGAGGAAAAAAAAGAGAAGAAAAAAAAACAAAAAAATCGGCACAAACTTTTTCAGAGGAAAGTTGGAGACAAAGTTGTTGATATATCCTGGTTGGCTGTTGTTTCACCTCATTATCTTTACTGCCGTTGTGATCTTCACTTATATCTTGCTGCCCAGACCTACTTAGTATCCTTCATTGATGCTAGTTGTGCTACGACGTGACCTCATTAGTGTTCTAGGCTCGCGTCTCTAGTCCGGTCTAGCCTAGGACCAGCACAGTATCGTCGTTGAGCGTTTATTCAACATTGCATCTTTGAATTGATTATTGCTAATCTTTTGCTACCATATATAGCCAACCTAGCTCCACATATTTCTACACCGTGTATACGTACGCTCCCCTGACAATCGCTTTACTCAATATTCGGAGTTACTTGACACCGCTGGTTGCCGATCACCGCCTGCTGCATGGTAAGAACTTGTAAGACATTGATATTTGCTTTACTGTGAGCGTTTTACCACCACATCCTAGTAGTTATAGGAACATTATTTTTGGGTTTTGTTTCTTATTCTACTAATCATGACAGGATCCAGAGTCAATTCATGGGCTTTGTCAATCGCGGGAGACGTACCACCACCTTTGCAAATACCACAACCGTCACGAGAGGTGCACAAACATCCAAATGCACATGATCAGGTTAATGTATCTATACCACCATTTAATGGCCGTTTTAAACCTGCTTTATATATTGAATGGGAGTTCGACATAAAAAATATATTTGCTTCCCATAATTTCGATGAACATAAAAAGGTTAAGGTTGCGGTTGGTTCTTTCACTGGTTATGCTTTGGTTTGGTGGAGTGAATATTGTCGGTTACACCCTGATTATATACCTACTACTTGGGATGATTTGAAACTTGCCATGCGACATACTTTCGTCCCTGCTTATTATACTCGTGACATGATTAAGAAGTTGCAACACTTAAAACAAGGTAGTGAAACTGTAACAAAATATTATGATGATTTACAAACTACCTTGTTGCATTCCTCTTTACAAGAAAGTGAAGATGATTTTATGGATAGATTTTGGGGAGGATTAAACCGTGATATTCAAGAGATACTAATTCATGAAGAGTGTTATCCTATGGACCATTTGTTTCATCTTGCTTGCAAAGCTGAACAGGAAATAAAACGACGTTGATAGAGGCAAAGGTGTCCCGTCTTTCGATGAGATGGTGGATTTCGCTTTGGTGGAAGTTGACTTTGACGATCCGACTACGAACGTGCGAGGACGTCGCGCCTTAGCAATCGCTAAACCAACTCCGAGAGGTTATTGACCACGCCGGAGCACGATCAACCTGACCACGAGGGTCTGTTCCCTGCGAGCAAACGAAGAACAAGCAAGAAACTAAGATTGCAATCTGGATATTGCGAATATAAGATGAAAGCTTTATTGATCAAGGTGGGGTTCTGTGACGCCCTTTGTCTGGTCGTTGAACACAAACGAAGTACGCGAAGTTGCAGCTATGGCGAACTTTTAATCTAAACAAAACCCAAAGTCTAAACGATGCCCTAAGGGCTGTATATATGGAGGAAGAGGGGGGAATTTCGTGGCCCTTGGTGGAGGGGTCCGAAATCAACCCTATCTCTTGTTTCCCCACACATACGGACTCTAAAAATAGCCTATACTTATGTATTTCGAAATTACATGGGCCTGGCCCAATAATAAGGTGACGCAGCACCTAAAATAGCCTCGGGACGAAATTTATGAAGTGGCATCTTGTATATTTCGTCCAAGGCTTCATGCACCCATTATGGTGGCTTCAAAGTCCTGAAATCATCACTTGTAACTCCGTTCTTGTTCTTGCTCCAATGTTCATCCTTCTCCAAGCTAGGCCCTTCATTTGTAAGCAAAACAAATGTATCCAATTTAGGCAGCATCATATTCTCATGAACATTAGAATCATTACCAAGAAACGAAAGTACCTGGTAATTTAGTTGGCATGCACGAGCTCTAGTAATTGGTCCAGTATGTATAGCAGCAGGGGCTGTGGGTGTAACAATTGTATTGATGTCCTCATCATTCATTGATGCTAGTTGTGCTACGCCCTGACCTTATTAGTGTTCTAGGCTCGCGTCTCTAGTCCGGTCTAGCCTAGGACCAGCACAGTACCGTCGTTGAGCGTTTATTCAACATTGCATCTTTGAATTGATTATTGCTAATCTTTTGCTACCATATATAGCCAACCCAGCTCCACATATTTCTACACCGTGTATACGTACGCTCCCCTGGCAATCGCTTTACTCAATATTCGGAGTTACTTGACACCGCTGGTTGCCGATCACCGCCTGCTGCATGGTAAGAACTTGTAAGACATTGATATTTGCTTTACTGTGAGCGTTTTACCACCACATCCTAGTAGTTATAGGAACATTATTTTTGGGTTTTGTTTCTTGTTCTACTAATCATGACAGGATCCAGAGTCAATTCATGGGCTTTGTCGATCGCGGGAGACGTGCCACCACCTTTGCAAATACCACAACCGTCACGAGAGGTGCACAAACATCCAAATGCACATGATCAGGTTAATGTATCTATACCACCATTTAATGGCCGTTTTAAACCTGCTTTATATATTGAATGGGAGTTCGGCATAAAAAATATATTTGCTTCCCATAATTTCGATGAACATAAAAAGGTTAAGGTTGCGGTTGGTTCTTTCACTGGTTATGCTTTGGTTTGGTGGAGTGAATATTGTCGGTTTCACCCTGATTATATACCTACTACTTGGGATGATTTGAAACTTGCCATGCGACATACTTTCGTCCCTGCTTATTATACTCGTGACATGATTAAGAAGTTGCAACACTTAAAACAAGGTAGTGAAACTGTAACAAAATATTATGATGATTTACAAACTACCTTGTTGCATTCCTCTTTAGAAGAAAGTGAAGATGATTTTATGGATAGATTTTGGGGAGGATTAAACCGTGATATTCAAGAGATACTAATTCATGAAGAGTGTTATCCTATGGACCATTTGTTTCATCTTGCTTGCAAAGCTGAACAGGAAATAAAACGACGTGTTGGCCACGAGGAGAACAAGCGCACGGTGCACATTCCAAGAGTTGATATGATTGTTCCTTCAACTACTAGGCATACTATGACAACCACATCCGTTGTTGTCAGGACTATATCACCTCCACCATGTGACACATCGCCCCCGAGAGTGGCTACATCATCTGAGTTGATCATAAGAGGTAATGACAAAGGTACTGATCTTCCATCTCTACATGAGAATGATGAATGCCTTGTCAATTTGAATGCATCATCTGATGAGCTACCCACTACTTTGATCACACCACCTATTTTAGAGGGCTACGTTGATAATTTGACTTTGCCATGTGATCAAACAACTGAAATACCAACAATTTTGAGTGCACCCATTGAATTAACTATTGATGCAAAAGAACCAATGTTTAATCATTTTGATATGACCTCTAATCTTGGTGATCATTCTGTGTTGTATGACTTATTGCATGTTTGCTTATTTAAGCATGTTGTAGCATGTAAATTTGATGCAAGTAAGGTTTATTCACCAATGTTGGGATGGTTTAATGATGAACATTGTCAATCTTTTGAAATGAATAAGAGCTTCACTTATATGTGCAAACTGAGTTGCAATATTTTCATGCCTTCTACTTCTTGTGCTAATTTTTTGGCTTTAGATTTTATGAACTATGCAAGTTACTCATCTATTCATGTGTCATATATGCAAAAATAAAGGGAAGTAAAAATGGATGACATATACATATACAACATGTACACCTTGTCTCTTTTGTTAGCCACATTTTAGATTAAGCAACGCCGAGGACGGCTTTATTTTCAAGAAGGGGAGGATGATGAGGACTTGACTACCTTGGATATGACCAAAAATATTGCATATATGCATATTTGTCAGGTGATTTCTAGTGCAAACTATTCAATAATCTATTTATGTTATCCAGAACAAAAATACTTCACACACTTTTGTGTTTTGTCTATTGCAGGTGTATGGGACATTTGTACAATCCACATATGAAGATAAGGAAGAAAGAGATGTTTATTTGCTGTCCAAAAAGTTCTCTCACGTCACTTTTGGCCCAAGAGAAGATAGAGTCCAAGTCTCTCACGTTCTGGATTCAGGTTCGGACTGCACAGACATACCTGACTCAAAACGCACACAAGTTTTTCATACGGACTCCGAATTGGGTGATTCTTTTTTTGTTGGAAACTAGATTTCGTGCACTTTCCAACCCAATTGGAATCACCTTCAAATTCGTCCGGAGCGTTGAGTTGTGGACGAAACAATCTGATGCTGCAGCAGAATCCGAGTCAAACTACAAGTCCAAAGGTGTTACATCACCTCCACTTGGGCCCATGAGCCTTGTACGACCTAGGGTTAGTTTTAGGCTGCCTTGGGACGTCCTCCCACCTCCTTGGCCGCCACCCCTTGCTCCTATATAAGTAGATCCATCTAGTAGCTTTTTCCTTGGGATTTGTTTAGTTAAAAGTTAGCCATTGCAACTTCGTGTACTTCGTTTGTGTCCAACGACCAGACCAAGACCGCTTCCGGATCCCCACCATTATCAATACCTCATATATATTTGCAATATTCAGATTGCTTTATCATATTCTTGCTCGTTCTTCGATTGCTTGCAGGAAACAGACCTTCGTGGTCAGGCTGACCGTGCTTCCGGCATCGTCAGTAACCTCAGGAGATTGGTTTAGCGATTGCTAAGGCGCATCGTCGTGCACGTTTGTAGTCGAATCGTCAAAGTCGTCTCCACCAAATCGATAGTTATCATCTCATCGAAAGATCGGGACACCCTCGCCTCTATCATTATGTTGATAATGTAAGTATACCGCTCAAAATATTATTCATCTCTATTTCAAAACCGAGCTCTGGCACCTCTACAAATCCCTGCTTCCCTCTGCAAAGGGCCTATCTATTTACTTTTATGTTGAGTCATCATCCTCTTATTAAAAAGCACCAGTTGGAGAGCACCGCTGTCATTTTCATTCCTTACTGTTAGTTTACATTGAGTATGACTTGACGGGATCTCTTTTACAATGAATTACAATGTCTAGTCAGTCCTTGATCTTTAAAGGTGCTCTTCATTTATGTTTTGCGGTCTTAGAAAGGGCTAGCGAGATACCATCTTGTTATATCATATTACTATTGTTTTGAGAAAGTGTTGTCATCCGAGATTTATTATTATTGCTCGCTAGTTGATTATGCCATTGATATGAGTAAACATGAGACCTATGCGTTATTGTGAATGTGGTTAGTTCATAATCTTTGCTGAAAACTTGAATGCTGGCTTTACATATTTACAACAACAAGAGCAAACAGAGTTTGTAAATTTTTTTCTTTATCACTTTCAGTTTGTCAACTGAATTGCTTGAGGACAAGCAAAGGTTTAAGCTTGGGGGAGTTGATACGTCTCCGTTGTATCTACTTTTCCAAACACTTTTGCCCTTGTTTTGGACTCTAACTTGCATCATTTGAATAGAACTAACCCGGACTGACACTGTTTTCAGCAGAATTGCCATGGTGTTATTTATGTGCAGAAACAAAAGTTCTCAGAATGACCTCAAACTTCACGGGACATCTTTTCGGAAATAATAGAAAATCCTTGCAAAAGATGAAGACCAGGGGGCCCACACCCTAGCCAGGAGGGTGGGGGCGCGCCTGCCCCCCTAGGGCGCGCCCCCTACCTCATGGGCCCCCTGGAGCTCCTCCGACCTCAACTCCAACTCTATATATTTGGTTTCGGAGAGAAAAAAATCAAAGAGAAGGATTCATCGCGTTTTACGATATGGAGCCGCCGCCAAGCCCTAAAACCTCTCGGGAGGGCTGATCTGGAGTCCATTCGGGGCTCCGGAGAGGGGAATCCGTCGCCATCATCATCATCAACCTTCCTCCATCACCAGTTTCATGATGCTCATCGTCGCGCGTGAGTAATTCCATCGTAGGTTTGCTGGACAGTGATGGGTTGGATGAGATTTATCATGTAATCGAGTTAGTTTTGTTAGGGTTTGATCCCTAGTATCCACTATATTCTGAGATTGATGTTGCTATGACTTTGCTATGCTTAATGCTTGTCACTAGGGCCCGAGTGCCATGATTTCAGATCTGAACCTATTATGTTTTCATCAATATATGAGAGTTCTTGATCCTATCTTGCAAGTCTATAGTCACCTATTATGTGTTATGATCCGTTAACCCCGAAGTGACAATAATCGGGATACTTACCGGTGATGACCGTAGTTTGAGGAGTTCATGTATTCACTATGTGTTAATGCTTTGGTCCGGTACTCTATTAAAAGGAGGCCTTAATATCCCTTAGTTTCTGCTAGGACCCCCCCTGCCATGGGAGGGTAGGACAAAAGATGTCATGCAAGTTCTTTTCCATAAGCACGTATTGTCGGAGTAAATAGCCATGGGTAGCCCAGCCGGCTTCCCCTGGCCCTTCTGAAAAAATTACGAGCTCGTCCGGCTCTCAAGAATCCAAGACATGGGGCCGCCTTCCCCTTGCTGGCTGTCACCCAGGCCGGCTTTCGGAAGGCGGCCCGACTTTCGGAAGGCGAGGAGGCCGACTCCAAGAAGTCGGCCGCGAGGAGGCCGACTCCAAGAAGCCGGCTCCCATAAAGCGGTCGAGACCGTACCCTCAAAGTTTGCATCCACCTAGCGGCGATGAGACGGGACGTGGCTACAGTAAAGCCTGCCACCCCCAAATCCCGGAGCACGCCTGGCACAGTGCGCCCTACGGGCGGCCATGACCCGTCCGGCATAGCACTGTTGCCACGTTGACCCTGATGTCATCCACGACGGGCTAACAGTACGACCCGTGGGCGGTGGGACCCTGCGGGCAGAGAGACACCCGTAGGCGGCCTGGCCTCCCCCAGTCGGCCCAAGTGATGAGGACATGACTACCTTGGATACGACCAAAAATATTGCATACATGCATATTTGTCAGGTGATTTGTAATGCAAACTATTCAATAATCTATTTATGTTATCCAGAACAAAAATACTTCACACACTTTTGTGTTTTGTCTAATTGTAGGTGTATGGGACATTTGTACAATCCACATATGAAGATAAGGGAAAATGAGAAGTTTAGGTTGTGTTCAAAAAGTCCTCTCACATCACTTTTGGGCCAAGATAAGATAGAGTCCAAGTCTCTCACGTTCTGGATTCAGATTCGGACTCCACAGACATACCTAATACAAAACGCCAACAACTTTTTCATACGGACTCCGAATTGGGTGATTCTTTTTTTATCGGAAACTAGATTTCGTGCTCTTTCCAACCAAATTGGATTCACATTCAAATTCGTCCGGAGCGTTGAGTTACGGACGAAACAATCTGACGTTGCAGCAGAATCCGAGTCAAATTACAAGCCCAAAGGTGTTGCATCACCTCCACTTGGGCCCATGAGCCTTGTACGACCTAGGGTTAGTTTTAGGCTGCCTTGGGACGTCCTCCACCTCCTTGGCCGCCACCCCTTGCTCCTATATAAGTAGATCCATCTAGTAGTTTTTTCCTCGGGATTTGTTTAGTTAAAAGTTAGCCATTGCAACTTCGTGTACTTCGTTTGTGTCCAACGACCAGACCAAGACCGCTTCCGGATCCCCGCCATTATCAATACTTCATATATATTTGCAATATTCAGATTGCTTTATCATATTCTTGCTCGTTCTTCGATTGCTTGCAGGAATAGACCTTCGTGGTCAGGCTGACCGTGCTTCCAGCATCGTCAGTAACCTCAGGAGATTAGTTTAGCGATTGCTAAGGCGCAATGTCGTGCACGTTTGTAGTCGGATTGTCAAAGTCTTCTCCACCAAATCGATAGTTATCATCTCATCGAAAGATCGGGACCCTCACCTCTATCAAGTGGTATCAGTTTTCAGGTTGCTCGGTGAGAATTTCCAGTTTTCCTAGATTAGATTTATTTTCTTACCTATTGTCCAAGAAAAAGCCACAAAAAAGAGTTAGATCTATTCATCCTTGGTCCAAGCCAGTCTGAGCCTTTGCAATTTTCTTTTCATTGCTTGCATAGTTGAATTATCGGTTGCATCGTCGTGTCGAGTTGCTGGTCTTAGTGTCTAGTTCGTTTAGAGTTTCGAGTTCTGTTCATATTAGTCACGCCACCGCTACATCATTATCTCTTCCACTGTGCACCACCCATCCATCAATTTCCACCACGTGCTAGCCACCATTCATTGTCATAGTAATAGTTGAGATCGTTCACATCTTCGCTTGATCCAATCTGCATCTTATCTAGTTTGTTTTGGAAAAAGGGAGAAAAAGAGAGAGAAAAAAAACGAGAGAAAAAAAGAGAAAAAAAGTCAGAGAAAAAAAGGAGAGAAAGAAAAAAAAGTGTGAGGAAAAAAAGAGAGAAGAAAAAAAAACAAAATTCGGATCTTTTTAGACTCAATCTCGTAGTTGAATTCGGATTGGAATCTGTGTTGCGCACTGTCCAGTAAAATAGGCATAACTTCCTCATACGAAGTCCGTTTTGCCTCCGCGAGTACTCAAACGAAAGCTAGCGAAGAGCCGCATCTAAATAGTTGAAGAAGCTATTTCAATATTTGGCACCTTAAAATCGGCTTCTAAATAGGTCTTTTTGCCCTCCAAAGTTCATGAACACAACTTATTCCAGTTTTTCAGGCCAGTTTTCGAATTTTTTGACTCCTCATATCAACTCGGAATTGAGTGATTCCTTTTGTGTTTGAAAGCTTGAGTCAATACCATTCTTGAAAAAAACAAAATCAAAAAAATCGGCACAAACTTTTTTAGAGGAAAGTTGGAGACAAAGTTGTTGATATATCCTGCTTGGCTGTTGTTTCACATCATTATCTTTACTGCCGTTGTGATCTTCACTTATATCTTGCTGTCCAGAGCTACTTAGTATCCTTCATTGATGCTAGTTGTGCTACGACGTGACCTCATTAGTGTTCTAGGCTCGCGTCTCTAGTTCGGTCTAGCCTAGGACCAGCATAGTACCGTTGTTGAGCGATTATTCAACATTGCATCTCTGAATTGATTATTGCTAATCTTTTGCTACCATATATAGCCAACCCAGATCCACATATTTCTACACCGTGTATACGTACGTTCCCCTGGCAATCGCTTTACACAATCTTCAAAGTTATTTGACACCGCTGGTTGCCTGTCACCACCTGCTGCTTTGTAAGAACTTGTAAGATATTGATATTTGCTTTACTGTGAGCGCTTTACCACCACACCCTAGTAGTTCATAGGAACATTATTCTTGGATTTTGTCTCTTGTTTCTACTAATCATGACAGGTTCCGAAGATAGAAGTTCTTGGAGGATGGACACATCTTCACCATCACAAGAGTTGGGACAACACACACAAGCACATGGTCAGGTTATCTTTTTACCATCATTTGAGGGTAGATTTAATCCTACTACTTATCTAGCTTGGGAGCTTGAAGTAGAACAAGTTTTTAGTCACCATGACTTTTCTGAACTTGAGCGAGTGCGAGCAGCCACTAGAGCATTTACTGATTTTGCTTCTGTTTGGTGGAGTGTACATTGTAAGAAAAACATTGATAACCAACCCACAACTTGGAAAGTTTTGAAAGCTGTAATGAGACAACAATTTTTCCCTCCTTATTATCATCGTGAATTGCTTCACAAATTTGAACAATTTAAACAAGGCAACAATACTGTTCATGCTTACTACCAAGAGTTCAAATCTTATATGCATCACTGTGACATAGAAGAATCTGAGAATGATACAATGAATAGATTTTTTGGTGGTTTGAACCATGATATTCAGGCAAGATTTCAGTATATTCCTCATTGCATTACTGGTATGTATGTCCGTGCTTGTACCTTTGAGAGACAGATACAGGAGGATGCATTAGGTGACTACAACAACTACTATTCCAGTTCATGCTCACCACCGCGGGTGGGTTCCTCCATCATTGCACCTCGGATTATGAGCGCGGCATCATCTCAAGGGTATGGTACATTGTCAACGTCCGTACCTACATCAGCTACATCTTTGCCACAAGGTAATAGTAAAGGTATTGATGATATAACTTCACATGAGAATGATGCATGCCTAGTTAACTTGAATGCGTCATGTATTGAGTTACCTGTTGATTTGAGCACACCACCTATTTTAGAGAATCTTGTTACTGTCATGAATGCGTCATGTGATCAAACAACTGAAATATCAACAATTTTGAGTGCACCCATTGAATTAACTGTTGATGCAAAAAAACTAATGTTTAATCATTTTGATATGGCCTCCAATCTTGGTGATGATTCTGTGTCCAATGACTTATTGCATGTTTGCTTATTTAAGCATGTTGTAGCATGTAAATTTGATGCAAGTAAGGTTTATTCACCAAAGTTGGGATGGTTTAATGATGAACATTGCGAATCTTTTGAAATGAATAAGAGCTTCACTTATATGTGCAAACTGAGTTCTAATATTTTCATGCCTTCTACTTCTTGTGATAATTTTTTGGCTTTAGTTTTTATGAACTATGGAAGTTACTCATGTATACATGTGTCATATGTGCAAAAATCAAGGGAAGTTAAACTGGATGACATATACATATACAATATGTACACCTTGTCTCTTTTGTTAGCCACATTTCAGATTAAGCAACGCCGAGGACGGCTTTGTTTTCAAAAAGGGGAGGATGATGAGGACATGACTACCTTGGATACGACCAAAAATATTGCATACATGCATATTTGTCAGGTGATTTCTAATGCAAACTATTCAATAATCTATTTATGTTATCCAGAACAAAAATACTTCACACACTTTTGTGTTTTGTCTAATTGTAGGTGTATGGGACATTTGTACAATCCACATATGAAGATAAGGGAAAATGAGAAGTTTAGGTTGTGTTCAAAAAGTCCTCTCATGTCACTTTTGGGCCAAGATAAGATAGAGTCCAAGTCTCTCACGTTCTGGATTCAGATTCGGACTGCACAGACATACCTAACTCAAAACGCCAACAACTTTTTCATACGGACTCTGAATTGGGTGATTCTTTTTTTGTTGGAAACTAGATTTCGTGATCTTTCCAACCCAATTGGATTCACATTAAAATTTGTCCGGAGCGTTGAGTTACGGACGAAACAATCTGACATTGCAGCAGAATCCGAGTCAAACTACAAGCCCAAAGGTGTTGCATCACCTCCACTTGGGCCCATGAGCCTTGTACAACCTAGGGTTAGTTTTAGGCTGCATTGGGACGTCCTCCACCTCCTTGGCCGCCACCCCTTGCTCCTATATAAGTAGATCCATCTAGTAGCTTTTTCCTCGGGATTTGTTTAGTTAAAAGTTAGTCATTGCAACTTCGTGTACTTCGTTTGTGTCCAACGACCAGACCAAGACCGCTTCCGGATCCCCACCATTATCAATACTTCATGTATATTTGCAATATTCAGATTGCTTTATCATATTCTTGCTCGTTCTTCGATTGCTTGCAGGAATAGACCTTCGTGGTCAGGCTGACCGTGCTTCCAGCATCGTCAGTAACCTCAGGAGATTGGTTTAGCGATTGCTAAGGCGCAACGTCGTGCACGTTTGTAGTCGGATTGTCAAAGTCGTCTCCACCAAATTGATAGTTATCATCTCATCGAAAGATCGGGACCCTCACCTCTATCACCAAGACAGAGCCGGCTCCCCGCAGCCGGCTTGCCATCTACCTCGAAGGAGACGCCCCATTAAGGAGACAAGACGCGGTGAGGCTACAGTGGTCACCCGCCGGACGGCGGCACTATAGCCACACATACCACGGCGAAGCCCTCGTCACCAAGATTGAGCAACAGTAACCAGCCACCAACAAAGCCCTGGACAGTGGGGCCTGCCTGTCGACCAGGGAGCCGGCAGCCGGCGGGACCCACCAGCCGGCGGGCCCCAGCAGCCGGCGCAGAAGCCGGAGAGCGCAGTCACAGACGGCTGGGACCCGCGCCCAGTCGGATTATCATTGTACCCCCGGGGGGTAGGCCTATATAAACCCCCTAGGGCACCCATGCAAAGGGTTGGACCCCTAGCTAGTTTTAGACACCACACAAGGAGAAGAAGCAAGCTAGCCGTGCCCTTCTTCCTCCTCCCACCGAATAGCTCAAGGAGCATTGTGTAGCTACTTGTCCATCTAGTGATCATGCGGAGACCCCGCAGAGCAGCAGTAGGGGTGTTATCTCCATGGAGATCCCCGAAGCTGGGTAAGATTCGCCGGCGTGCATGCCTTCGCCTCATCCCGTTTCCGGGCACCGGCGACGTCTTACTGGCTCCCACAATGATAAGCCACCCATTGGCATATGTCGCACCTACCACCCGACATTTGGCGCCCACCGTGGGGCCGGGTGCACCGTCGTCCGAAGACCTGTTATGGACGGGAACCCTCTTCCTCCCCAGCAAGCGTAGCCAGCCCGGCACGCCCGATGGCGCTTGCTAGGACGCGCTGCAAGGCGTCACCAGCATCTGCGCGGCGAGCAGCCTCGCCAATCTCCTCGACGAAACCCTCATCTCCGACGATCTCGCCTCCGATGCGGGCACCGACCACCTCGCCAACCTCCTCGGCCAGCTCCATGTCTCCAGCGAGCCCGCTATGGATTTGGAGTCGGTTGGCTCCACCGACCCGATGCCTGTCGACTCCGACACGGCCTCCTTCGACACCTTCCCCATCAACGTCGCGATCTACAACGACCCGCTTCCTCGGACCGACGGCCGCGATACTGTCACCACCGAAGTGATGGTCGTCGGCCACGGTAGCCCCGCCGACGAGAGCGCCCACGACGCCCCGCACGCGGCGGCCCACGACTTGTCCACCCCTCCCGGCTAATGCCGACGACGAAGCACTGGAGGCGCGCCGCCTCGCCCTCCTCGCAAAGGGCCAGAGGCTGGCTTCCGTGAGACGCCTCACTGAGGCCTACCAGCGCGAAGCTGACCGCGCCGCCTTCGGCACGCCGGCCCCGGGCGGGCCAAGCCGGGCCGGCATTGTCAAGCAACGCTGCGCCGTCATCGCCGACATGCTGGGAGTCGACCGCCCGGTCTATGCCACTCCGCTCGAGAACTTGCGTGCCGCCCAGGCGGCCGTGGACGAGTTGGACGGCTTGGAGGCCGAAGAACTCCCCCACATGACCCGACGCATCCAGCAACTAATTGACGTGGCCGCACGGCGGCACGAAGCCGACGCCCGCGCGAGAAGCCCTCCCCCGCGCCGAGATCACGGTGCGACGTCCCGGACACCGACTACGAGCAACGCCCGCGCGCGGCGCAAGAAAGAACCGGCGGCCAGCCGAAGCCGGACCCGAATCTCCATCGAGCGAGACACGGACGGCCATCCCCGAGCCATGGAATGACGGGGCAACCCGCCTCCGCCTCGACCCCGTGGAGAGAGATATCCCACCCCGCCGCCAGTGGCACACCCGACTCTCAGCGGCCGACTAGGTCGCCGCGAAGGAGTCGGCGAGAACGACGCCCGCCATCGGATCGACAGCCTGGCGCGATCCCTGGCGCTGGAAGAAGAAGACGATGTCGGCCCGCCTTGTTTCGGCCCCCGCATCCGCAACGAGCCTTTCCCCAAAGGGTTCTCACTCCCAAGAGACACGCCCAAGTACAACGGCTCCGTGAAGCCGGAAGATTGGTTGATCGACTACTCCATGGCGGTCAGCATAGCCAACGGCAACCGGCGCGTTGCCGTGAAGTACGTGCCCCTCATGCTGCAAGGCACGGCGTGGACCTGGCTCAACAGCCTCAAGCCTCTCAGCATCAACAGCTGGCTAGATTTCACCAAAGCTTTCATCCGCAACTTCATCAGCACCTACAAGCGGGCCCCCAAGCCCAGGCAGCTCTCCCTGTGCGTACAGGGCCTAGCCGAGTCCACTCGCGACTACCTCACGCGTTGGGCCGAGCTCCGCAATTCTTGCGAGGGGGTGCAAGAGGTGCAAGCCATCGAATACTTCACTGCCGGGTGCCGAGAAGGTACCCTCCTCAAGCACAAGCTCCTCTGTGACGAACCGACTACCCTCAACGAGCTTCTGGACATAGCAGACAAATACGCCACCGCCGACTCTTCGATGAAGAACGAGCTCCGGGTAGACGCGTCCGGGAAAGTACTCAACCCGGAGCCCAAGACGCCGGCAGGGGATTCCGACCGACGCCCACACCCGAACGACCACAAGCGCAAGGGCCCTGCGCCGCCTCCCACCAGTCAGCAGGTGGCCATGGTCGAAGACGCGCTGCCTGAAGGGCGACCCGCGCCCAAGAAGCCCAAGGGCGGCCGGCCGGCTTGGTAGCCGGCTTTCTCCTACGAGCAAACTCTCGACGCCCCGTGCAAGTTCCATAACGACGCGAAGCCGTCCAACCACACAACCCGGAAGTGCCATTGGCTCACCCAAATCTCTAAAGGCGAGGGGCTCGTGCCGCCTCCGCCTGCCGGCCCGCCGCCTCCGGCCGCTCGGCCCGCAGTCGGAGCCGTCGACGACGAATTCCCCGACGAGCAAGCAACCTACATCGTCTTTACAAGCCAGCTCAAAGACCGGCACGGCAAACGCCGAGAGCACCAGGAAGTCAGCGTGGTCGCTGCCAACCCCGCCGGACACATGCATTGGTCAGAAAAACCCATCAGCTAGAGCCGGGCCAACCATCCAGAGGTGATGCCGTCTCTCGGCTCTTATGTGTTGGTCCTGGAAGCCACCCTCGCGACGGACAGACGCGCTGCCCGCTTCTCCCGCGTGCTGATAGACGGCGGGAGCAGCATCAACATCCTGTACCGTGACACCCTGGAGAAGCTAAATGTCAAGACGAAGCAGCTCATGCCTACTCGGACATTGTTTCATGGCATCGTACCCGGCTTGTCCTGCGCCCCCATTGGCAAGATCAAGATTGATGTACTCTTTGGGGACAAGGAGCATTTCCGCCGGGAAGCAATCTGGTTTGAAGTAGTGGACCTGGAGAGCCCCTACCACGCATTGCTTGGCCGACCCGCCTTGGCCAGGTTCATGGTAGTTCCCCACGCATACCTCAAGATAAAGATACCAAGTTCCAAGGGCGTCATCACCGTAGCCAGTGATTACAAGAAGTCTTCCGAGTGCGCTGCCGCCAGCAGCCGGCTGGCCGAGTCCCTTGTGATTGCCGAAGAGAAGAAGATGTTGGACCGGGTCGTGGCCATGGCCAGCAAGCAGCTGAACCAGTCCCCCGACCCCAAGGAGTATGATGCCCAAGGATCTTTCCAGCCGGCCAAAGAAGCCAAAGATACCCCTTGACCCCGAGCACCCCGAGAGGTTTGCCGTCATCGGGGCAAGCCTGAACAGCAAATAGGAAGGCGAGCTTGCCGATTTCCTCCGTGAGAATCGGGACATCTTTGCATGGTCCCCCAAGGACATGCCGGGTGTTCCGAAGGAATTCGCTGAGCACAAACTACACGTCCGAAAAGACGCGAAACCATTCAAGCAGCCCCTCCGCCAACTATCAAAGGAAAAGAGAAGGATTGTAGGGAAGGAGATAGCCCGGCTTCTGGCAGCCGGCTTCATTATGGAAGTTTTCTTTCCAGAGTGGCTGGCCAACCCGGTCCTCGTGTTAAAGAAGAACAACAAGTGGCGCATGTGTATAGACTACACAAGCCTCAACAAGGCCTGCCCTAAAGATCCCTTTGCCCTGCCGAGGATTGACCAAGTGATAGACTCCACGGCCGGATGCGAGCTGTTGAGTTTCTTGGATGCTTACTCAGGATATCACCAGATAAAGCTAGATCCGGACGACCGCCTGAAGACCGCCTTCATCACGCCATTTGGAGCCTTCTGCTACCTGACTATGACATTCGGCTTAAGAAATGTCGGTGCCACTTTTCAGCGTTGCATGCAGAAGTGCCTCCTCAAGCAACTCAGCAGAAACGCTCACGTCTACATGGACGACATTGTGGTGAAGACGGAGAAGTGCGGCACCTTACTGGAAGACCTCAAAGAAACATTTGAGAACCAACGCCGGTTCCAAATCAAGCTCAACCCGAGAAATGCGTGTTCGGAGTGCCAGCCGGCCAGCTCCTAGGCTTCCTGGTCTTCGAACGCGGCATCGAATGCAACCCGGTGAAGATCAAGGCCATCGAGAGAATGGTGATCCCCACCAAGCTTCGAGACATCCAAAAGTTCACCAGATGCTTGGCCTCCTTGAACCACTTCATCAGCCGGCTCAGAGAGAAAGCTCTCCCCCTCTACCGCCTCATGAAGAAGAGCACTCACTTCGAGTGGAACAACCAGGCCGACCAAGCTTTTCACGAGCTGAAGAAGATGCTGGCCACACTGCCCATCCTAGCGGCGCCGACTGAGAAAGAGCGCATGCTGCTTTACATTGCCGCAACCAGCCGGGTGGTCAGCACCATCATCGTAGTCCAACGCCCAGAAGAAGGCTGAGCCCAGCCGGTCCAGAGGCCGGTGTATTATTTGAGCGAGGTGTTGTCCGCTTCAAAGCAGAACTACCCGCACTATCAGAAGATGTGTTACGACGTGTACTTCACCACCAAGAAGCTGAAGCCCTACTTTCAAGAGCATCCCGTCACGGTCGTATGCACCGCCCCGCTGGCCGAGATCATAGGCAGCCGGGACGCATCCGGCCGGGTGGCGAAATGGGCCATCGAGCTGGCCCCTTACACAATCTTCTACCAGCCCCGCACCGCCATCAAGTCCCAAGCACTGGCCGACTTCCTCGTCGACTGGGCCGAGACCCAGTACCTGCCGCCGGCTCCCGACTCCACCCACTGGCGCATGCACTTTGACGGGTCCAAGATGCGCACCGGCTTGGGAGCCGGCGTCGTCCTTACCACTCCCAAAGGCGACAAGCTCATATACACGCTACAGATTCACTTTGCCGCCTCCAACAATGTAGCCGAGTACGAGGCACTCATACACGGGCTCTGGCTTACCAAGGAACTCGGCATCCGCCGGATCCTATGTTATGGCGACTCAGACTTGGTGGTTCAGCAATCATCCGGCGACTGGGACGCCAAGGATGCAAATATGGCAAGCTACCGCTTCTTGGTTCAACAACTCAGCGGATACTTTGAAGGATGCGAGTTCCTCCACGTACCGCGAGCCGACAACGAGCCAGCCGATGCCCTGGCTCGAATAGGCTCCACTCGGCAAGCAATACCAACCGGCGTCGCTCTACAACGCCTCCTCAAGCCGTCCATCAAGCCGTCTCCAGAGTCCGATTCTATCTTCGTACCGCCTGACTCCGACGCGGCCGGGTCCGGCTCGAAGAACCAAGCAGGCGACCCTGGGACTTCAGTAGTCGGCCCGGGGACTTTGGCAACAGGCTCGGGGACTGCCACACCCGGCTAGGGGACTGCAGTAGCCGGCCCGGGGACTGCACCAACACAACAGCCGGCGGCCGACTCCAGCATTTCACCACCCAGCCCGCCCAACCTGGTGGCAGTAGCCACATTTGCAGTAGGAGAAGTCGTGGCTCCGTCATGGGCTCAGTCCATCCTCAACTTCCTAGTAAACCAAGATCTGCCGGCTGACGAAACAGAGGCAAGACAAGTCCAACATCGAGCCGGAGCATACACAATCGTCAACAGAGAACTCGTCAAGCGCAGTGTCACTGGAGTCCTCCAACGGTGCGTCGAGCAAGAGAAGGGCATTGCAATCCTCAGGGACATTCACCAAGGAGAATGCGGCCACCATGCGGCTTCAAGATCACTCGTCGCCAAAGCTTTCCGCCATGGTTTCTTCTGGCCGACTGCTTTGGATGACGCCAAAGAATTAGTTAAATTTTGCAAAGGGTGCCAACTCTTCAGCTCCAAGCAACACATGCCGGCTTCGGCACTCAAGACCATTCCCCTCACCCGGCCCTTCGCCGTTTGGGGACTGGACATGGTGGGCCCATTCAAGACGGCGCGCTGCAGCATGACGCATTTGCTCGTCGTCGTGGACAAATTCTGATAGAGGCAAAGGTGTCCCGTCTTTCGATGAGATGGTGGATTTCGCTTTGGTGGAAGTCGACTTTGACGATCCGACTACGAACGTGCGAGGACGTCGCGCCTTAGCAATCGCTAAACCAACTCCGAGAGGTTATTGACCACGCTGGAGCACGATCAACCTGACCACGAGGGTCTGTTTCCTGCGAGCAAACGAAGAACAAGCAAGAAACTAAGATTGCAATCTGGATATTGCGAATATAAGATGAAAGCTTTATTGATCAAGGTGGGGTTCTGTGACGCCTTTGTCTGGTCGTTGAACACAAACGAAGTACGCGAAGTTGCAGCTATGGCGAACTTTTAATCTAAACAAAACCCAAAGTCTAAACGATGCCCTAAGGGCTGTATATATGGAGGAAGAGGGGGGAATTTCGTGGCCCTTGGTGGAGGGGTCCGAAATCAACCCTATCTCTTGTTTC
>NC_057803.1:250243131-250243884 GCF_018294505.1 Triticum aestivum
CGCGAGCCTAGAACACTAATGAGGTCACGGCGTAGCACAACTAGCATCAATGAAGGATACTAAGTAGCTCTTGACAGCAAGATATAAGTGAAGATCACAACGGCAGTGAAGATAATGATGAAAAACAACTGCCAAGCAGGATATACAACAACTCTCTCTCCAACTTTCCTCTTGAAAAGTTTGAGACAATTTTCTGATAAATTCTTTCAAAGAATGCTACTAACTCAAGCTTTCCAATGCAAAAAGAATCACTCAATTCCGAGTTAATATGAGGAGTCAAAGAATTCTAAAACTGGCCTGAAAAATTGGAACAAGCTGTGTTCACGAACTTCGGAGGGCAAAAAGACCTATTTAGAAGCCGATTTTGAGGTGTCAAATATTGAACTAGCTTCTGCAACTATTTAGATGCGGCTCGTCGCTAGCTTCAATATGAGTACTCATGGAGGCAAAACGGACTTCGTATGAGGAAGATACACCTGTTTTACTGAACAGTGCGCAAAACAGATTCCAATCCGAATTCAGGTACGAGATTGATTCTAGATAGATCCGATTTTTTTTCTTCTCTTTTTTTTTCTCACATTTTTTTTTATTTTTCTTCTCTCTCTTTTTTTTTTCTTTCTTTTTTTCTCTTTTTTTTTTCTCTCTCTTTTTTCTCTCCCTTTTTCCAAGACAAACTAGATAAGATGCAGATTGGATCAGGTGAAGATGTGAATGACCTCAACTATGATTATGACAATGAACAGTGCATAGCAC